>NC_041387.1:366946831-366953677 GCF_002162155.2 Triticum dicoccoides | reverse complement strand
GTGGTGTGGAGGGCTGGATGAACAGTAGACGATGGAGGGGTGGCCGTGGAGGGGTGGTTGAACAGGACCCCGTGGTTTGAAGGGCTGGATGAACAGTAGACGGTGGAGGGCTGGATGAACAGTAGATGGTGGAGGGGTGGTTGAACAGTAGCCGGTGGAGTAGCGTGCGGTAGAGGCCTGATGAACATGAGCTCGTGGAGGCTGGAGGAGTCGACGGTAGCCGGTGGAGGATGGAGAAGGTCGACGGTGGAGATGAACAGTATCCCTTGGAGTCCCGTTTTGCGGTACGCCACACCCCTCCCGATGAACAGGACCCCTGTTTCGACCGTAGTGCTCCAACACAAGTCCATTTCGTCCGTTTTGCGGTACGCCACACCCCTCCCGATTAATAGGACCCCCGTTTCGACCGTAGGAGGTCCATTTCGTTCGTTTTGCGGTACGCCACACCCCTCTCAATCAACAGGACCCCCGTTTCGACCGTAGGAGGTCCGTTTCATCCGTTTTGTGGTACGCCACACCCCTCCTGATTAACAGGACCCCGTTCCGAACGTAGGAGGTCTGTTTCCTCTATTGTGCGGTACGCCAGGCCTTGTTTGCATCGCCTGTTCCGTCCAAGCCCTCCCGATGAACACAACCACACATTCCGTTTCGACCCAGCCGGTTGGCTCCCCATGAACACGACGACGATGCTGTTTCTCCGTTCCGACCCAGCCATGTACGTCTGCGCGAGTAGGCGTTCGAGACCCTGCCCGTATGTACGTACGTGGACGTATTTTCTTTCTTGCACCCTTGCCGCTGTAGTATGTGTACATGCTACGTGTGCGCCTCTACATCGACACGTGCGCGCCTCTACTACGACACGTGCGCGCCTCTACATCGACCAGTATGTACCTACACGTTCGCGCCCAGAATGACAATGCTACGTACGCTTCGACCATGTGGGTCCCGACTGTCAGGCACTTCCTTGCCTGCGAAGATGTAGCTGGTGGGTCCCAGCAGTCAAGGGGGCGAATCGTTTTGTTTTGTTTTTTTTGCCCGGACACACTTCCTTGCATGCGAAGATGTAGCTGGTGGGTCCCAGCAGTCAGGGGGGCAAATTGTTTTTTTTTGCCCGGACACACTTCCTTGCGTGCGAAGATGTAGCTGGTGGGTCCCAGTAGTCAGGGAGGCAAATCTTTTTTTTGCCCAGACGCACTTCCTTGCGTGCAAAGGTGCAGCTGGTGGGTCCCAGCAGTCAGGGGGGAAACGTTTTTTTCGCGAAATACGGTGGCCCGTCTGGTGGGTCCCCGCTATGAGGTGGAGGAATAATTATTCTCCGCGTAATAAGGAGGCACTTCCTTGCTGCGGCCGTGGACCCAGCTGTCAGCCTCTCCACATACAGTCCATGTCCGATGGAAGTCGTTCCTTGACCATGTTGACCACGCCGCGCCGAGAGCACCAGGGCGGTGGACGACGGCGAGGACTAGGAAGGGGACGACGGGGAGCCGGGGAAGACGTGGCAGTGGAAGCCCGCGCGGAGAGGAGTACGAGGGTTCACTGGTTTGGCTACGGTGTGAGGATGCCGTCGCTGCAGGGCCTGGCTAGAGGTGGGAATAGTAGGGGGCGGTGAGGCCTCCGCGGCAGCACATTCGCGGCCGCCCTCCTCCCTAATGCCGGAGACGTTGTCCAGTTGCCGCCGTGCACTGGGCTGTGTGCCTCTTACTTCGTGTTGCTGGTGCTGCCTCGACGACGGCCGCGTGAACCGTACCGGAGCCGACTCACCCCCGCCGTTGTTCACGGCGCCGGAGCGGCTCCAACTTCGGATCTGTCTAGAGTCCTGGCGCTCCTTCCGCGTAGCCGTCGACCATCGCGACATTGCTCTTTCCCTACCGCCGATCGCCACTGCAACCGCGCCAGCCTCACTGACTCGGCAGCTGGACCTGCCTACTTCACCATGCCGCCAGATAGGTCGCACCCTCATCTCAAATCACTTTATTTAGGCGTCAGTTGTCTGAATTTTTATTCTGGGCCAATTGATTCGCAATGGGAAGCAGCACCCCTCGAGGCGGCGGAGCTCCTAGGCTGCCGGTTGGCTGATGTCTAACGTAAGGGTGCGAGGCCGCAAGTTCACCGCGGAATCAGTGCTTAGATGGCTATCTTTTAGAGTTGCGTGGGTTGAAGGTACTGCCGCCGCCGGATCTGGATGACGGGGAGACTTTATGGATTGGCCCGGGGGCGGCGCAACCACGGCAGTGCGGTGGGGCAGGGAGCGGGGTTTTGGCCGGGGCCATGAACGGCGGAGGCAGGCTGCTCTGCCGTTGGTCGCTGGCTCTTCGGGGAAGATTCCGAACAGTGTCAGCCGGGAGGCACAAGACGGCCATCAAGCCATCCGACATAGATCGGACAGTACCAAAATAAAATAAAATCGTGTGACCCCAATTTAGTCTTCAGTCCACAGACGTGTGACCAATCTCGTACCTTACTGTTGATCTCTTAGTGTATTTCTTCAGATCAAAGAGGTATGTCGTTCTTAACATTATGCATTATCTGCATCTTCAGACACACCGTCTTTCGACTCACCGCGGCTGCTCCAACAAGGGAAGCATACACCAGAAGGGAGCTACAGTCCCCACTCAACAGTTCCCTGCATCGAATGCACGTGTCGGACATGGACACCCACAACAAATGCAGGGCCATCGACAAGTCAGCACATGATGCTCACTCCTATGGATGGCAGCCAGATAGGTTGTACCCTCATCTTACTTGTGTGCAACATTTATGGCTTTGTTATTCATCTAGGCACGGAAAATAGATCATCACATTTCACTGTATATTCATGTTGATCTCTTACGGGTCTTGTTCAGTAGTTCACGCTGTTCCATAGTTCAGCTAAGATATGTCACGCCCAATATGCGACCCTATCCAAAAGGAACTCGAAGGTCCCACCAAGGATAGACCCGCATATTGAAACGCTTTTGCAAGGTGGATATCATTACATCAACATTACATAATAGATGGGGATAAGATCACAATACATAAGATCAACATCCGACTACGGATGAAACACAAACAGAAACTCAAACGACATCCACCCTGCTAGCCCAGGCTGCTGACCTGGAACCTATCCCCTGATCGAAGAAGAAGCAGAAGAAGAACTCAACGCAAGCAAGCATCGCTCTCGCGTCATGATCATCGCATAACCTGTACCTGCAACTGTTGTTGTAGTAATCTGTGAGCCACGAGGACTCAGCAATCCCATTACCATGGGTATCAAGACTAGCAAAGCGTAAAGGGAAAGGAAGGGGTAAAGTGGTGAGGCTGCAGCAACAACTAAGCATATATGGTGGCTAACATACGCAAATAAGAGCGAGAAGAGAGAAAAAGGAACGGTCGTGAAGCTAGCAATGATCAAGAAGTGATCCTGAACTCCTACTTACGTCAAACATAACCCAAAACTGTGTTCACTTCCCGGACTCCACCGAGAAGAGACCATCACGGCTATACACACGGTTGATGCGTTTTAATTCGGATCTGGTGTCAAGTTATCTACAACCGGACATTAACAAATTCCCATCTGCCTATAACCGCAGGCACGGCTTTCGAAAGATTATACCCTGCAGGGGTGTCCCAACTTAGCCCATGATAAGCTCTCATGATCAACGAAGGATATACCTTCTCCCAGGAAGACACGACCAGACTCGGAATCCCGGTTTACAAGACATTTCGACAATGGTAAAACAAGACCAGCAAAGCCGCCCGAATGTGCCGACAAATCCGGATAGGAGCTGCACATATCTTGTTCTCAGGGCACACCGGATTATCCAAATTTCTGGTAGGCCAGCCCAGAGTTGCCCCTGGTGTCCACCGGCGGCTGACTGGTTGGACCAACACTCACGACGAGCACTGGCCCGGGGGGTAAAATAAAGATGACCCTCGAGAGCGCGACTCCCAAGGGAAAAAGGGCTAGGTGAGGCAAATGTAAAACCAAGGTTGGGCCTTGCTGGAGGAGTTTTATTCAAAGCGAACTGTCAAGGGGGTCCCATAAATCACCCAACCGCGTAAGGAACGCAAAATCCGGGAACATAACACCGGTATGACAGAAACTAGGGTGGCAAGAGTGGAACAAAACACCAGGCAAAAGGCCGAGTCTTCCACCCTTTACCAAGTATATAGATGCATTAATAATATAAGAGATATTGTGATATCCCAACCAAAATCCTGTTCACCATGGAGAAATCTTCAACTTCACCTGCAACTAGCAACGCTATAAGAGGGGCTGAGCAAAAGCGGTAACATAGCCAAGCAACGTTTAGCTAGGAAGGGTGTCAAAGGTTAGAGGTTCATGGCAATTAGGGTGGCTTGATAAACAAAAGATAGGTAATGCAACATAGCGATAGAACGAAGCAACTAGCATAACAATGATAGTAGTGAGATCCAGGGTAGCGGTCATCTTGCCTGAAATCCCGCAAGGAAGAAGAACGAGTCCATGAAGAAGATGAAGCCACGAAGACGAACCAAGCGTAGACGAACGAATCCTCACGATCGCAACGAAACAGGAACTATCGAGAAGAAACACACAACATAGTACACACACCACACATGAACAAGGCATGATGCACAACTAGCATGATGCACGACAAGGCTACATGAAGCTACTCATGGCAACAGATGATGCAAACAAGAGCAACACATCAAGGCAAGTTTAAATGAGGCCGGGAACAACATATAACAATTCCGATAAGTCCTCATATGCATATTTCGAAATTGGTCCAGATCTGAATAAACCTTATGTTCAAGTTGTTAAACAGCAAGTTAAGATGCACAAAGATGATCTACACGGGATTCTAGTCAAGTTACATACAAAGTTCATTTAGTTCGGAGCTACGGTCTAGAAGATATGAGCAAAACAAGTTAAACATGGCATTGATGCAAAATGCATACAAACATCAAGCAAACACCTCAAAACAAGGATGCAACATGATAATATGAAACTACATGCAATTCTAAGTAAGTTTCATATAGAGCACACTCAAAACGGAGCAACGGTTCAACACACACACATTATACAAGTCATAGCAACAATCTGTCCAAAACAGCAACTAGGCATCTTGCAAGCATCAAAACAACATGCTACAGGACCTCAACATGAAAACAAAAGACATGGGCATGATGTACAGGTAAAGCATAACAAAACATGAGCACTGAGCTATCTCCAGAAATCACTAGAACATGCTCAAACACACATGGCAAGATTGCAAATAATAACAGTTCAGACTTTGCAGAAAATAACATCAGGTTGCAGTGTTTAGAGCTATCAAACAACATGTTACAGGAACTTAACATGGCAAACAAAGGAATGGCATGAATCTACTAAATGCATAGATCAAAAGTCCCTTACTGACCATGAGCCAAAAAGGATCATAAAATATGATGGCACCCATGTAAACATAGCAAGTTATAATACAGATTCATACATGGCAGGAACAGAATTATGAAGGCATGTAGATGAGCTTGTACCACTCACTACAGAGCAATACATGGCATGGCAAGGCAATCAACAGTAAGAATGCATGTTTATGAAGCTAAGCATGTCAATAACAAGTTCATAGGGTGCATGGATAACTAGCAAAACACATGGCAACAACTGAACTTAATGTTAATAGGCTGACAGCAACATTATCAAGCAACTTCGGAGCAAGATTACAAGAAGTTAAGGCAAGCTATAAATGCTACCAGGGGCATGGACGGTTAGAGGATGACATGTAGAACAAAACATATTTAGTGATCATCTCCAGATTATGCATAGAATGACTTGTAGCAGCAGGTTTATATAGCATCACGAAATAACAGAATCAGCCTAGCGAAACAGCAACAACAAGTACCTTACTTAACAAGCTCGATTCACTCACCACAAGTCATTGCATGACAAGATAAGCATAGCATCATCAAGAATACATGTTTATGAAATAAACCAAGGCAAGAACAAGTTCATAGCATGCAAGGATCAACTACAACAACCTTCGCAAAATTGAATAACATGTAAACAATCTGCCAGGAAACATTTTGAAGCAAAAGTAGAGCACGAAAATGATATGCTAGACTACTCCATAATTGCAACCAAGGGCATGAATGGCTAGATTACAACCATATGTTCAAAACATCCTTACTGAAGTATCTCAAAATATGCATGGATCTGTCTGTAGCATCAAGTTTACATGGCATCAAAATAACAGCAGATCAGGGACTAAAATCAGCAATATCGCGAAGCCTAGTTTGCATGCTTGTGCTAGTCACCACATTGATCACAAAAATACATGGTAAGCACCCCTGTAAAGATGACATGTCATAGATCAAAACACATGTAGACATCAACCTCATAGGATGCACACATCAAACATGGCAAAAATGACAAATGAGCAAGTTCTGTTAACAGACAGAAGACAACATCACGAAGCACTCTTGCAACGATGATTCAGGCATCAAGATGAGCTCAAATTAATATGGTGCAATGGAATGAAATGATGTACTCGTTGAGACGAACAATTTGACATATTACATGCACAAAACGGAGTTATGGATGCAGAGATGTGATGCAACGAACATGGCATGATAATGTCAACATAATCGGGGACTTGGCAGATTTTCCGGGTCAACCTTGTCGGATCTCAGATCCAGATCCGGGCACGGAGCTCGAGGTTGGCCGGAGTGAATGTGGTGGCCGGGGCAGGGAAGGTCGCCGGAGGCCGGGAGGAGGCGGATCCGGCGGGAGGGAGGCCGAGGCGGCGGGGTCCGGCGCGGGAGGGCGATGGCGGAGCACGGGCGCGGCGGCGCGGGCTGGAACCGCGGGCAGAGGAGCTCCGGTGGCGC
>NC_041387.1:366798126-366946394 GCF_002162155.2 Triticum dicoccoides | reverse complement strand
GAAGATCCGGGCCGGGCGCACGGGATCCGGCGAGGGCGCGGGGAGCACGGGCTGCGCGGGCCGGCTCAAGGGCCACGGCGGCGGCGGATCTGGGCCCGCGCGGGCCCCTGGTGGGCTCCACGGGCCGGCGGCGCGGGGGGAGAGAGAGGGACACGCCGCGGCCTCCGATTGGGCGAAAACGCGGCGGCGGACCTGTCCGGCCGGGGCAGACATGTCCGGGCGCGGAGGAATAAGGAAGCTAGGGTTTCGTCTGCGAATTCATCACAAATTTGGACGGGAGGCACATATTTATAGGTGGAGGGAGCTAGGAGAGTCCAAATGAGAAGCAGTTTTCGCCCACACGATCGTGATCGAACGACCGAGACCATGGAGGGGAGTTAGATGGGTTTTGGGCCACTTTGGAAGGGGTGTTGGGCTGCAAAGAGAGAGAGGCTTTTTCTGTTACCCGGTTAACCGTTGGAGTACCAAACGACCTCCAAATGGCACGAAACTTGACAGGCGGTCTACCGGTGCTATACCAAGGCCACATGGCAAGACTCGGTCCATTTCGAGAAAGTTTAACACCCACTCACAACGAGAGACAAAAGGGGAACGACGGAGGACATAGGAGCGCCGGGTTGCAAAACGGACAACGGGGAAAATGCTCGGAAGCATGAGACGAACACGTATGCAATGCAATGCACATGATGACATGATAAAAATGCAACACGCAAGCAAATGACATGGCAATAAAGACGAATAACTAGCAGACACCTGGCGCATCGAATCCAGGGCGTTACAAGATACTTGTTCTTTAGGTAACGCTGTTCCATAGTTATCATCCATCAGCCAATGTTATCCCACAGGCTCGTGATTATAGTATTATACCACTTCTAGTATTACCTATGTTGTTCTTTAATACTTTTGTGTGCCATCTAGTTAATCTCGAGTACAAACGATACATATTCTGTAGCTTTCATCTGTGTTATCCCTTTAGTTTATGAGACCTGTTGATGCTAGTTAACCCCAGTCCTACTATTTATGTCGTCTCCTACATGCACTCATTTACATAAATCTAACTACTAGTTGTCTTCCATGCATGTCAGATATAATTGCACACACTGATATAACGACAAGAACCTCACGGAGCAATGTAAAGGCCAATTAACTTGATGTCAATGATACCCAATATGATGGAACATGTAAAGGCAGTTCTTCAGAAGACTTGTAGAAAGATGATGAATCCTCTTCACCCCACAAGGTCCTTGCTCTAACTTGGCCTGTGATATAGGTACAACATGCATATAATGTCCTGGAGTGTATCTACTCTGTTGCAAAGCCATGTGCTTAGCATGCTGATCATGCATGTAAATATGTCATGCCTTCCTGTTTTTCAGTACCTATTCCATTCATGATAACATGTTTTCAAATTCAAGTACTGTCATTCTACTCTATCGCAATGCCATCTGCTTAATTTGGACATCATGCTTCTAAATATCTTATGCATTGTTATTCATCAGTATGTACTTCATCTGTCTGCCATACCATGTTTTTTTACATTGAAGTGTCGTTCTAGTGCTCTGTTGCAATGCCATCTTATTTTCCCAATCATACACGTGTATGTTGCCTTAGTTATTTCTGTATGTATTCCGCTAGCATATAGTTTTACATTGAACTATTATATTTTTTGCTGTGTTGTCCTGTCGTATCCCTAGCTCTTACACCATACTCCCTCCGTCCGGATTACATGTTGCCAAAATGGATAAAAAATGATGTATCTAGAACTTAAATATGCCTAGACCCATCCATTTTTTTTGGATGGAGGGAATACATGTCAATATGTCATGCCTTTCTATTCTTCAGTACCTATTCCATCTCTCTGCTCTCGCATGTTTTATAATTAAAGCACCATTCTTCTATACAAGGCATGCAAGGGGAAGATGACTATGTTAAAATCTGGAGGGTTACAAACAAGGCCTTTGCAAAAGATTCAAACGCCAGGAGATAATAAACCAACTCCAGTTTTTATAGATACTGGTCCAGCACAGAGAAACCCAACTCCTATAGATACTGGCATTGTTACCAGGGAGGTGAGTGCTTGAAGGTATATCTTTAGATCTTGCAATCGAATCTTTTTGTTTCTTGTTTTATCACTAGTTTAGTTTATAAAAGAAAACTACAAAAAAATGGATTTGAGTTTATCTCATACGCTTCATCTTTTTAATATCTTTCGTGAGTATGATGAAAAGGAAAATTGTGCTCAAGTGCTAGAAGAAGAAGTTTATAAAATGTTTTATACTAAATCTTTGTATGATGAGCATGATTGCAATGTTGTTAGTATGAATTCCTTGAATATCCATAATGCTAATGATATGCAAAGCCACAAGCTTGGGGAAGCTATGTTTGATGAAGATGATATTTTTTGTCCCCCAAGTTTTGATGAGAATATTTATTATGATGAAAGCATGCCTCCTATTTATGATGATTATATTGATGAAAGTTGGTTTGGAAGAGTGTCAACTTTAGGAAGTAGTGGTCCCACTATTTTGGAGGATGTTGAATCTTATTGTCATGAATATGAAAGTGGATTTGGAAGAGTGTCAACTTTATTTAGTAATGATTCCACTATTTCGGAAGAGGTTCCAATTGATTATGAGAACAAAGTTGCTATCTATTATGATTATTATGATGACTTGTATTCTTTTAAGAATAATGATAAACATGAAACTTGTCATCATGATTTTAGTTTTCAATTGGATTATGCCTCACATGATAATTATTTTGTTGAGTTTGCTCCCACTATTATTCATGAGAAGAAATTTGCTTATGTGGAGAGTAGTAAATTTTCTATGCTTGTAGATCATGAAAAGAATGCTTTAGGTGCTGGTTATATTGTTTAATTCATCCATGATACTACTGAAAATTATTATGAGGGAGGAACATATGCTTGTAGGAATTGCAATGATATCAAGTTTCCTCTCTATGTGTTGAAAATCTTGAAGTTATGCTTGTTTTGCCATCCTATGCTAGCTGATTATTGTTCCCATAAGTTGTTTGCTCACAAAATCCCTATGCATAGGAAGTGGGTTCGGCTTAAATGTTCTAGTCTTATGCTTCATGATGCTCTCTTTATGTTTCAATTCTTATCTTTTATGTGAGCATCATTGTCATCCTCATGCCTAGCTACAAAGGCATTAAAGAAAAGCGCTTGTTGGGAGACAACCAAATATTTACCCTTACTGTTTTTGTGTTTCCACATGATTATTATACTATAGTAATTATTTTTTATAGCTTTTATTTCAATAAAGTGCCAAGTAAGACCTTTAGGATAGCCTACGATGATAGTTGCGTTGATCCTGCTGAAAATCAGAAACTTTTGAACCTAGTAAATTAGTTTTGTTAATTCACAGAAACGTTATTCTGATCTGATTCTTTTTTATCTGGATTGGTACACATATTGTTTAGAACTTCCTAATTTGGTAGAATTTTTGGAGTTCCATAAGTATACGCTTGATACAGATTACTACAGAATGTTCTGTTTTTGACATATTCTGTTTTCTATGTGTTGTTTGCTTATTTTGATGAATCTATGAGTAGTATCGAAGGGTATGAACCATAGATAAGTTGGAATAAAGTATATATTATACCAATATGAATGTAGAATGAGTTCATTACAGTACCTAAGTGGTGGTCTTATTTTCTTATACTAACAGAGCTTACTAGTTTTCTGTTGAGTTTTGTGTTGTGAAGTTTTCAAGTTTTGTGTAAAGATTCAATGGACTATAGAATAAAGAGTGGCAAGAGCCTAATCTTGGGGTTTCCCAAGGCACCCCAAGGTAATATTCAAGGACAACCAATAGCATAATCTTGGGGATGCCCCGGAAGGCATCCCCTCTTTCGTCTTCGTCCATCGGTAACTTTACTTGGAGCTATATTTTTATTCACCACATGATATGTGTTTTGCTTGGAGCGTCATTTTATTTTGTTAGTATTTGCTTGCTGTTATTTAGAATAATGTTTTGCATCTATATTTTCTATAAAAATGTCAAAGATAGCCTTTGCCATGCTTATTTTTGCTAGTATACATGTTGCTGTTTGAAAACAGAAAGTTTACCGCTGTTGCAAAAAATCCCTAGAAAAGTCAGAGAATGGTATAATGTTGAAACTTTTTGCATAATGAGCTATGATAACAGTTCTACAGCTTAATATTTTTCTAATAATTTTTGGAGTTAGGGAAGTATTGATACTCTTGCATTCTTTACAGACTGTACTGTTTTGCCAGATTGCTGTTATGTTTGCATTGTTTGCATATGTTTGCTTGTTTAATGATTCTATTGGAGGATAGGAGTATTAAATATGCAGAGGCATTTAGTATGAAATTTTGAATAATATTTTTAGTGATTTGTTACAGTAGAAAATGATAAGGTTTGGCATTGGTTTATAATAACCTATCTCACGAGTTCTTGATGAGTTTGGTGTGGATGAAGCTTTTGATAAAAAGAGAAACCATGATATGAGAGGAATTAAGGAGACACAAAAGTTCAAGGTTGGGGATGCCCAAGGCACACCAAGATAATATTCCAAGAAGTCTCAAGCATCTAAGCTTGGGGATGCCCCGTTAGGCATCCCACCTTTCTTCTTCAACAATTATCGGTTAGTATCGGTTGAGCCTAAGTTTTTGCTTCTTCACATGAGTTGTGATATCCTTGCAATGTCATTTTATTTTGTTTTGCTTGTTGTTTGACTAAAATACCAACATCTGAAATTCTGTAATGGGAGGGAATCTTCACATAGTTACATAATTTAGCTACTCATTGATCTTCACTCATATCTTTTTGGAGTAGTTTTTCATTTACTCGTGTGCTTCACTTATATCCTATGAGTAAATGGTTGAATGAGTTGAATGTGATAAATCTGAAATTATATATGTCTCATTTGGTTATCCCATGGGGAGTAATAACTTCACATCTAAAAAGTAGAGGTTGTAAATTTATTGAAGGTTAGCAAGCATTGTATTGGTCATTTGAACAATTCATCAAAGAATACTGAAGGAAGAGAGATTCACATATAAATATACTATCTTAGAAATCTTTTATAATTTTGAGCACTCATTAAGTATGACATGCTAAAGAGTTGATGTTGGACAAGGAAGACAACGTAATGGGTTATGTTTTCTCACATCTCAGTTAAAGTATATTGTCATGGATCATTCAAACATGTTGAGCTTGCCTTTCCCCCTCATGCTAGCCAAAATTCCTTGCACCAAGTAGAGATACTACTTGTGCTTCCAAATATCCTTAAACCCAGTCTTGCCATGAGAGTCCATTATACCTACCTATGGATTGAGTAAGATCCTTCAAGTAAGTTGTCATCGGTGCAAGCAATAAAAATTGCTCTTTAAATATGTATGATCTATTAGTGCGAAGAAAATAAGCTTTATACGATCTTGTTATGGAAGCAATAAAAGCGACGGACTGCATAATAAAGGTCCATATACAAGTGGCAATATAAAGTGACATTCTTTTGCATTAAGATTTTGTGCATCCAACCATAAAAGCGCATGAGAACCTCTACTTCCCTCTACGAAGGGCCTATCTTTTACTTTATGTCATTTACTTTATGCAAGAGTCAAGGTGATCTTCACCTTTCCCTTTTTCATTTTATCCTTTGGCAAGCACCTTGTGTTGGAACGATCCTGATATATATATCCAATTGGATGTAAGTTAGCATGAACTATTATTGTTGACATCACCCAAAGGTGAATACGTTGGGAGGCAACACTATAAGCCTATATCTTTCTCAGTGTCCGATTAAAACTCCATAACCATTAGTATTGCGTGAGTGTTAGCAATTGTAGAAGACTATATGATAGTTGAGTATGTGGAGTTTCCTAAATCAAAGCTCTGACATAGACCCTTCCTGAAAATAAGATGAATTGTAATTGTTTGATGACTAAGAATGAAGTTTGCTATATTTCAAGAAAGTTTATGGTCTATGCTTTAAACATGTGAATAGCTTGTTACTAGTTTTTGAGAAGTCTTTTGAAATGAACTACTATTATGACATATAATCATGCTAGAAAAGGTGATTGAAATTATCATTGATCAAACTTGTGCACCTTCTAGCATTCACACTTCATAAATTCTTTCTTTTATCATTTACCTACTTGAGGACGAGTAGGAATTAAGCTTGGGGATGTTGATATGTCTCCAACGTATCTATAATTTATGAAGCATTCATGCTATTTTATTATCTATTTTTGGATGATTACGGGCTTTATTATGCACTGTTGGATGTTGGGTTCCGGTAGACCCTTAAGGTTCGAACTCTGGGGTGCGCATGAAGATCTCTCCCCTATCGATCTATGTCCGATCGTCTCGTGAGACCTAAGCTAAAAATGAAGAACAACACGAGGGACACAAGATTTATACTGGTTCGGGCCACCGTTGTGGTGTAATACCCTACTCCGTTGTGTGGTGTGATGGATTGCCTCAGGGGCTGATGATGAACAGTACAAGGGAAGAACAGCCTCACGAGAGGTGTTCTTGAGCTGGTGCGATGAACTGCTTGGGTGAGTTCGATCGCCTCTCTCTCTAATGAGCACTCGATGAATCCCCCCTTTCTATGTGGTGGCTAGTCCTATTTATAGAGGCCCTGGTCCTCTTCCCAAATATTGAGCGGGAAGGGCGCCAACAACGGCCATTTCGAAGGGGAACATCTAGTACAAGTTATCCGGACTAAAGTTGGTCTTCGGCTGCCAAAAGTACTGGTGATGATGCCGTCTTGGGCTCCACGGTGACCTCCATCCTGCCGCTCTGCTGGTCTTGGTCTCATTGCACTGAAACGGCAACCTTTGCCTGATGCCTCGGTACTCTACGCCTGTGCTTGCCCCCTTTGCACCAAAGAGGAAACAAGGACACTGCGCAGGCCGGCGCCCGCCTGGTCCCGATCGTCATGGCTTACGTCATGAGCACCTCGCGAGGTACCCCACCTTGATCTCTCCGCCTCCTCACGAGCCTGCCTGGCGAGGCCATTCCTGAGGAAGCCTTCTGTCATCCGCCCCGCGAGGCTTGGCCCCTCGCGAGGGTCTTGAGTCTTGTGCTGACGAAGATGGGTCTGTTGGAAATATGCCCTAGAGGCAATAATAAAAGCAGCATTATTATATTTCCTTGTTCATGATAATTGTCTTTTATGCATGCTATAATTGTATTATTTGGAAATCGTAATAGACGTGTGAATACATAGACCACAATACGTCCCTAGTAAGCCTCTAGTTGACTAGCTCGTTGGTCAACAGATAGTCATGGTTTCCTGACTATGGACATTAGATGTCGTTGACAATGGGATCACATCATTAGGAGAATGATGTGATGGACAAGACCCATTCCTAAGCATAGCACAAGATCGTGTAGTTCATTTTGCTAGAGCTTTTCCAATGTCAAGTATCTCTTCCTTAGACCATGAGATCGTGTAACTCCCGGATACCGTAGGAGTGCTTTGGGTGTACCAAACATCACAACGTAACTGGGTGACTATAAAGGTGCACTACAGGTATCTCCAAAAGTGTCTGTTGGGTTGACACGGATCGAGACTGGGATTTGTCACTCCGTATGACAGAGAGGTATCACTGGGCCCACTCGGTAGTGCATCATCATAATGAGCTCAAGGCGACAAAGTGTCTGGTCACGGGATCATGCATTACAGTATGAGTAAAGTGACTTGCCGGTAACGAGACTAAACGAGGTATTGGGATACCGGTGATCGAGTCTCGGGTAAGTAACATACCGACTGACAAAGGGAATTGCATACGGGGTTGATTGAATCCTCGACATCGTGGTTCATCCGATGAAATCATCGAGGAGCATGTGGGAGACAACATGGGTATCTAGCTCCTGCTGTTGGTTATTGACCGGAGAGCCGTCTCGGTCATGTCTGCTTGTCTCCCGAACCCGTAGGGTCTACACACTTAAGGTTCGGTGACGCTAGGGTTATTAGGAAGACTTGTATATGATTACTGAATGTTGTTAGGAGTCCCGGATGAGATCCTGGACGTCACAAGGAGTTCCGGAATGGTCCGGAGGTAAATATTTATATATGGGAAGTTGTCATGCGGACACCGGAAAGTTTCAGGGGCATATCGGTATTGTACTGGGGCCACCGGAAGGGTTCCGGGGGTCCACCGGGAGGGGCCACCCCTCTCGGAGGGCCTCATGGGCCGCATGGGGCAGGGAACCAGCCCCTGGAGGGCTGGGCGCGCCCCCGCCCTTGGGCCCATGCGCCTAGGGTTGGGTGGGGGACCCTAAAGGGGGCGCACCCCCTTTGCTTGGGGGGCAAGCCCCCTCCCTGGCCGCCGCCCCCCCTCTAGATCTCATCTAGAGGGGGCCGGCCCCCTTCCCCCTTCCCCTATAAATAGAGGGGCGAGGGGAGGGCTGAACACCTGATACAAGGCGCAGCCCCTCCCCACCACAACACCTCTCCTCCTCTGTTGAGCGCTTGGCGAAGCCCTGTCGGAGTACTGCCCCTCCACCATCATCACGCCGTCGTGCTGCTGCTGGAGCCTTCTTCCTCAACCTCTCCTTCCCCCTTGCTGGATCAAGAAGGAGGAGACGTCGTCCGTACCATACGTGTGTTGAACGTGGAGGTGTTGTCCGTTCAGCACTTGGTCATCAGTGATTTGAATCACGGCGAGTACGGCTCCATCATCACCGTTCCCTTGAACGCTTCCGCACGCGATCTACAAGTGGTATGTAGATGCAGTCTCTCTCCCATGACTCGTTGCTTAGATGAACTCATAAATGGATCTTGGTGAAACCGTAGAATTTTTTTTATTTTCTACAACGTTCCCCAACAGTGGCATCATGAGCTAGGTCTATGCATAGTTCTCTATTGCACGAGTAGAACACAATTTTGTTGTGGGCGTAGATCTTGTCAACTGCCTTGCCACTACTAGTCTTTTCTTGCTTCAGCGGTATTGTGGGATGAAGCGGCCTGGACCGACCTTACACGTACGCTTACGTGAGACAGGTTCCACCGACTGACATGCACTAGTTGCATAAGGTGGCTAGCGGCTGTCTGTCTCTCCTACTTTAGTTGGAGCGGATTAGATGAAAAGGGTCCTTATGAAGGGTAAATATAAGTTGACAAAATCACTTTGTGGTTATTCATAGGTAAGAAAATGTTCTTGCTAGAACCCAATTGCAGCCACGTAAAAGATGCAACAACAATTAGAGGACGTCTAACTTGCTTTTGCAGCAATTGTCATGTGATGTGATATGGCCAGAAGTTGTGATGAATGATGAATGATATATTGTGATGTATGAGATCATGTTCTTGTAATAGGAATCACGACTTGCATGTCGATGAGTATGACAACCGGCAGGAGCCATAGGAGTTGTCTTTATTTTTTGTATGACCTGCGTGTCATTGAAGAACGCCATGTAAATTACTTTACTTTATTGCTAAACGCGTTAGCCATAGAAGTAGAAGTAGTCATTGGCGTGACAACTTCATGAAGACACAATGATGGAGATCATGATGATGGAGATCATGGTGTCATGCCGGTGACAAAGATGATCATGGAACCCCGAAGATGGAGATCGAAGGAGCTATATGATATTGGCCATATCATGTCACTGCTATATAATTGCATGTGATGTTTATTATGTTTTATGCATCTTGTTTACTTAGAACGACGGTAGTAAATAAGATGATCCCTTATAATAATTTCAAGAAAGTGTTCCCCCTAACTGTGCACCGTTGCTAAAGTTCGTCGTTTCGAAGCACCACGTGATGATCGGGTGTGATAGATCCTTATGTTGACATACAACGGGTGTAAGACAGATCTACACATGCAAAGCACTTAGGGTTAGCTTGAGGAGCCTAGCATGTACAGACATGGCCTCGGAACACAGAGACCGAAAGGTCGAACATGAGTCGTATGGAAGATACGATCAACATGGAGATGTTCACTGATGATGACTAGTCCGTCTCACGTGATCATCGGACACGGCCTAGTCGACTCGGATCGTGTAACACTTAGATGACTAGAGGGATGTCTAATCTAAGTGGGAGTTCATTAAATAATTTGATTAGATGAACTTAATTATCATGAACTTAGTCTAAAACTTTTGCAAAATATGTCTTGTAGATCAAATGGCCAACGCTCATGTCAACATGAACTTCAACGCGTTCCTAGAGAAAACCAAGCTGAAAGATGATGGCAGCAACTATTCGTACTGGGTTCGGAACCCGAGGATCATCCTCATAGAAGCCAAGAAAGATTATGTCCTAGATGCACCGCTAGGTGAAGCACCCATCCCAGAGAACCAAGACGTTATGAACACCTGGCAATCACGTGCTAATGATTACTCCCTCGTTCAGTGCGGCATGCTTTACAGCTTAGAACCGGGGCTCCAAAAGCGTTTTGAGAAGCACGGAGCATATGAGATGTTCGAGGAGCTGAAAATGGTTTTCCAAGCTCATGCCCGGGTCGAGAGATATGAAGTCTCCGACAAGTTCTATAGTTGTAAGATGGAGGAAAACAGTTCTGTCAGTGAGCACATACTCAAAATGTCTGGGTTGCACAACCGCCTGTCCCAGTAGGAGATCAATCCCCCGGAAGAGGCGGTCATTGACAGAATCCTTCAGTCGCTCCCACCGAGCTACAAGAGCTTTGTGTTGAACTACAATATGCAAGGGATGGTGAAGACCATTCCTGAAGTATTCTCAATGCTGAAGTCAGTAGAGGTTGAAATCAAGAAAGAACATCAAGTGTTGATGGTCAATAAGACCACTAAGTTTAAGAAGGGCAAGGGTAAGAAGAACTTCAAGAAGGACGACAAAGATGTTGCCGCGCCCGGTAAGCCAGTTGCCGGGAGGAAGTCAAAGAATGGACCCAAGCCTGAGACTGAGTGCTTTTATTGCAAGGGGAAGGGTCACTGGAAGCGGAACTGCCCCAAATACTTAGCGGACAAGAAGGCCGGCAACACTAATGGTATATTTGATATACATGTAATTGATGTGTACCTTACCAGTACTCGTAGTAACTCCTGGGTATTTGATACGGTGCCGTTGCTCACATTTGTAACTCACAACAGGAGCTGAGGAATAAGTGGAGACTGGCGAAGGACGAGGTGATGATGCGCGTCGGGAATGGTGCCAAGGTCGATGTGATCGCCGTCGGCACGCTACCTCTACATTTACCTACGGGATTAGTTTTAAACCTCAATAATTGTTATTTAGTGCCAAGTTTGAGCATGAACATTGTATCTGGATCTCGTTTAATACGAGATGGCTACTCATTTAAATCCGAGAATAATGGTTGTTCTATTTATATGAGAGATATGTTTTATGGTCATGCCCCGATGGTCAATGGTTTATTCTTAATGAATCTCGAACGTAATGTTACACATATTCATAGTGTGAATACCAAAAGATGTAAAGTTGATAACGACAGTCCCACATACTTGTGGCACTGCCGCCTTGGTCACATTGGTGTCAAGCGCATGAAGAAGCTCCATGCTGATGGACTTTTAGAGTCTCTAGATTATGAATCATTTGACACATGCGAACCATGCCTCATGGGCAAAATGACCAAGACCCCGTTCTCCGGAACAATGGAGCGAGCAACCAACTTATTGGAAATCATACATACTGATGTGTGTGGTCCAATGAGCGTTGAGGCTCGCGGAGGATATCGTTATGTTCTCACTCTCACTGATGACTTGAGTAGATATGGGTATGTCTACTTGATGAAACACAAGTCTGAGACCTTTGAAAAGTTCAAGGAATTTCAGAATGAAGTAGAGAATCAACGTGACCGAAAGATAAAGTTCTTACGATCGGATCGTGGAGGAGAATATTTAAGTCACGAATTTCGTACACACTTAAGAAAATGTGGAATCGTTTCACAACTCACGCCGCCTAGAACACCTCAGCGTAACGGTGTGTCCGAACGTCGTAATCGCACTCTATTGGATATGGTGCGATCTATGATGTCTCTTACCGATTTACCGCTATCATTTTGGGGATACGCTCTAGAGACAACTACATTCACTTTAAATAGGGCACCGTCTAAATCCTTTGAGACGACACCGTATGCATTATGGTTTGGGAAGAAACCTAAGCTGTCGTTTCTAAAAGTTTGGGGATGCGATGTTTATGTCAAGAAACTTCAATCTGAAAAGCTCGAACCCAAGTCGGAAAAATGCGTCTTCATAGGATACCCTAAGGAAACCATTGGGTATACCTTCTACTTAAGATCCGAGGGCAAGATCTTTGTTGCCAAGAACGGATCCTTTCTGGAAAAAGAATTTCTCTCGAAAGGAGTAAGTGGGAGGAAAGTAGAACTCGATGAAGTACTACCTCTTGAACCAGAAAGTAGTGCAGCTTAGGAAAACGTTCCTGTGGTGCCTACAGCAACTAGAGAGGAAATTAATGATGATGATCAAGGTACTTCTGATCAAGTTGCTACTGAACTTCGTAGGTCCACAAGGACACGTTCCACACCAGAGTGGTATGGCAACCCTGTCCTGGAGATCATGTTGTTAGACAACGGTGAACCTTCGAACTATGAAGAAGCGATGGCGGGCCCAGATTCCAACAAATGGCTAGAAGCCATGAAATCCGAGATAGAATCCATGTATGAAAACAAAGTATGGACTTTGACTGACTTGCCCGATGATCGGCGAGCGATAGAAAACAAATGGATATTTAAGAAGAAGACGAACGCGGATGGTAATGTCACCATCTATAAAGCTCAACTTGTCGCTAAGGGTTATCGGCAAGTTCAAGGCATTTACTACAATGAGACTTTCTCTCCCGTAGCGAAGCTTAAGTCTGTCCGAATCATGTTAGCAATTGCCGCATACTATGATTATGAGATATGGCAGATGGACGTCAAAACGACATTCCTTAACGGGCATCTTAAGGAAGAACTGTATATGATGCAGCCGGAGGGTTTTGTCGATCCTAAGAATGCTAACAAAGTATGCAAGCTCCAGCGATCCATTTATGGGCTGGTGCAAGCATCTCGGAGTTGGAACATTCGCTTTGATGAGATGATCAAAGCGTTTGGGTTTATGCAGACTTATGGAGAAGCCTGCGTTTACAAGAAAGTGAGTGGGAGCTCTGTAGCATTTCTCATATTATACGTAGATGACATACTTTTGATGGGAAACGATATAGATTCTTGGACAGCATTAAGGCCTACTTGAATAAATGTTTTTCAATGAAGGACCTTGGAGAAGCTGCTTACATATTAGGCATCAAGATCTATAGGGATAGATCAAGACGCCTCATAGGTATTTCACAAAGCACATACCTTGATAAGATTTTGAAGAAGTTCAAAATGGATCAGTCCAAGAAAGGGTTCTTGCCTGTACTGCAAGGTGTGAGATTGAGCTCGGCTCAATGCCCGACCACGGCAAAAGATAAAGAAGAGATGAGCGTCATCCCCTATGCCTCAGCCATAGGATCTATTATGTATGCCATGCTGTGTACCAGACCTGATGTAAACCTTGCCGTAAGTTTGGTAGGAAGGTACCAAAGTAATCCCGGCAAGGAACACTGGACAGCGGTCAAGAATATCCTAAAGTACCTGAAAAGGACAAAGGACATGTTTCTCGTTTATGGAGGTGACGAAGAGCTCGTCGTAAAGGGTTACGTCGATGCTAGCTTCGACACAGATCTGGATGACTCTAAGTCACAAACCGGATACGTGTATATGTTGAATGGTGGAGCAGTAAGCTGGTGCAGCTGCAAGCAGAGCGTCGTGGCGGGATCTACATGTGAAGCGGAGTACATGGCAGCCTTGGAGGCAGCGCATGAAGCAATTTGGGTGAAGGAGTTCATCACCGACCTAGGAGTCATACCCAATGCGTCCGGGCCGATCAAACTCTTCTGTGACAACACTGGAGCTATTGCCCTTGCCAAGGAGCCCAGGTTTCACAAGAAGACCAGGCACATCAAGCGTCGCTTCAACTCCATCCGTGAAAATGTTCAAGATGGAGACCTAGATATTTGCAAAGTACATACGGATCTGAATGTCGCAGATCCGTTGACTAAACCTCTCTCGCGAGCAAAACATGATCAACACCAGAACTCTATGGGTGTTCGATTCATCACAATGTAACTAGATTATTGACTCTAGTGCAAGTGGGAGACTGTTGGAAATATGCCCTAGAGGCAATAATAAAAGCATTATTATTATATTTCGTTGTTCATGATAATTATCTTTTATTCATGCTATAATTTTATTATCCGAAAATCGTAATACACATGTGAATACATAGACCACAATACGTCCCTAGTAAGCCTCTAGTTGACTAGCTCGTTGGTCAACAGATAGTCATGGTTTCCTGACTATGGACATTAGATGTCGTTGACAACGGGATCACATCATTAGGAGAATGATGTGATGGACAAGACCCATTCCTAAGCATAGCACAAGATCGTGTAGTTCGTTTTGCTAGAGCTTTTCCAATGTCAAGTATCTCTTCCTTAGACCATGAGATCGTGTAACTCCCGGATATCGTAGGAGTGCTTTGGGTGTACCAAACGTCACAACGTAACTGGGTGACTATAAAGGTGCACTACAGGTATCTCCGAAAGTGTCTGTTGGGTTGACACGGATCGAGACTGGGATTTGTCACTCCGTATGACAGAGAGGTATCACTGGGCCCACTCGGTAGTGCATCATCATAATGAGCTCATGGTGACCAAGTGTCTGGTCACGGGATCATGCATTACGGTACGAGTAAAGTGACTTGCCGGTAACGAGACTGAACGAGGTATTGGGATACCGACGATCGAGTCTCGGGCAAGTAACATACCGACTGACAAAGGGAATTGCATATGGGGTTGATTGAATCCTCGACATCGTGGTTCATCCGATGACATCATCGAGGAGCATGTGGGAGCCAACATGGGTATCCAGATCCTGCTGTTGGTTATTGACCGGAGAGCCATCTCGGTCATGTCTGCTTGTCTCCCGAACCCGTAGGGTCTACACACTTAAGGTTCGGTGACGCTAGGGTTATTAGGAAGACTTGTATGTGACTATGGAATGTTGTTCGGAGTCCCGGATGAGATCCCGGACGTCACGAGGAGTTCCGGAATGGTCGGAGGTTAATATTTATATATGGGAAGTTGTCATGCGGACACCGGAAAGTTTCGGGGGCATATCGGTATTGTACCGGGGCCACCGGAAGGGTTCCGGGGGTCCACCGGGAGGGGCCACCCCTCTCGGAGGGCCTCATGGGCCACATGGGGCAGGGAACCAGCCCCTAGAGGGCTGGGCGCGCCCCCCCTTGGGCCCATGCGCCTAGGGTTGGGGGGGACCCTAAAGGGGGCGCACCCCCTTTGCTTGGGGGGCAAGCCCCCTCCCTAGCCGCCGCCCCCCCTAGATCTCATCTAGAGGGGGCCGGCCCCTTCCCCCTTCCCCTATAAATAGAGGGGCGAGGGGAGGGCTGAACACCTGATCCAAGGCGCAGCCCCTCCCCTCCCCAACACCTCTCATCCTCCGTTGAGCGCTTGGGGAAGCCCTGTCGGAGTACTGCCTCTCCACCATCATCATGCCGTTGTGCTGTTGCTGGAGCCTTCTTCCTCAACCTCTCCTTCCCCCTTGCTGGATCAAGAAGGAGGAGACATCGTCCGTACCGTACGTGTGTTGAACGCGGAGGTGCTGTCCGTTCAGCACTTGGTCATCGGTGATTTGAATCACGAGTACGACTCCATCATCACCGTTCCCTTGAACGCTTCCGCACGCGATCTACAAGTGGTATGTAGATGCAATCTCTCTCCCATGACTCGTTGCTTAGATGAACTCATAGATGGATCTTGGTGAAACTGCAGAATTTTTTTTATTTTCTGCAACGTTCCCCAACAGGGTCGTGTTGGGCCACCACTTGAGCCACGCCGCAGGCCGCAGGCAGGCAAGTCTGGGACCCCCATTCCTAGAACGCCGCAGTAGCCCCCGGGCCCAAGGCGCGCTCGGACTTGTCTTAGTGGAGAAGCGAAGGGGCAAGTGCGGAGCGCCGCGGGACCCATCAGCCTGCGGCCTTGGGCGCCGCATGGCGGTTGATTGGACGTGGGCGTCTCTGCTTCCCCATGCTGCCTCGGCAACCGCTCGACTTGACAAGTCCCTGCATGCAGAAACGGGTCATGATTACCTGTGATCATGGAGGCCGATGGTTGGCCTCCCCTGGCTATAAAGGCGGGAGAGCGCAAGCCTGCACTGTATATCTTCCTCCTCGCTTCCTTCTTTCTCCCCATCCCAGCGACTCGCCATCTCCCATGGCACCACCGAAAAGGTTTTCGGCCGCTGAGAAGGGAAAGGCTCGTCGGGAAGGGCCTGACTCTCCCTCGCCCATGCACGGCCGGGGTCGTCCCCGCAAGCATCTTGCGCTGCCTGCAGCGGCTCCTCGTGGTCGCGGCTGCGATCTCCCGCATGGAGATGGGCGCCTGGTGGGTGAAGGTAGGCGCGTCGTGGCTGCACGCCCCCCAGGCCGCACTTCCACTCGGCGGAAGTGCTGGGAGTTCGTCATGTGGTTGGCGGACCTAACCAGCACCTGGCTCCAGCTCCCCCGCTTCTTTGCAGGTGAACTTCCGGCCGGTGCTCCTGGCAGCCTCTAGCTTCAGGCGGACGGTTGCTGCAGTAGGGCCTCCTGGGCTTCACTGGAGATCTCCGTCACCGGGAATGTGGCCCAGACCCGCGGCTGGCAAACGTTTGCCCGCGCGCGTGGCCTCAGCCAGCGGTGCACCCTGCATTTCAAGTTTGATGGCGACGCCACCATCTACGTGAGGGTGTTCGGAGAAGACGGCCCCCGTGCTGGGTGCTGCCCCGAAGACGATGACGGCGGCCAGGTACTTAGCCTCGGCGATGGTCGGGATGAAGATAAAGGCAGGTGTGTGGTCGGCGGCGTTTGTGGCTCGCCAAGCTTCGGCGGCTCCCCTTCGGACAGCAGCTCCTCCAGCGGTGGCCGCGACCAGCCTCTGCCGTCGCGCTCGCCTTGAGGGAGGTAGCGGGTTAGTCTGCCGTCGCGTCTTGGTGAAGCGCGAGGAGGAGTCTGACTGAGCTCCGGAGGCAGTACGAGCCCTCGCTGTGAGTTGGTGTCGAGCGAGCCGTGCCTATTTTGTTTTTCTCCCTTCCTTGCGCAAAGAGAGAGTAGTGTAGGGCCCCGCGGGGGCGTGTTGGACTGTTGCCGTTAACTATTATGTTGTTTCCGCTATTTCTGTGTTGTGTTTCGGTGCCGCACACTTGCGTGTAGGAATTACTTAGCTCGGGGGGGCTTGCCGCAGTCTTCGCTTCCTGAGGTTGAGGCCTCGTCGCGCGCTTTATGTCCTGCAAGGATTAGTCGGGAGAGGTAACTTCCGGTCTTGGTCGCGAGGGCACCCGACTCAGGTCCTGTGTTCGTGTCGCGATGCCCGTGGGGCACGGACCAGGAGGAGTGCTCCCGTAGTGTACTTGGATAGGGAAGCCTCACAAGACTGGGTCAGAAAAACACTCGCGAGGGCACCCGCATAGCCCCCTCGCGAGACTTGCGCGAGAGAAAACGAGTCAAGTAGACGAAAAAGACAGAGAGTCGCAAGTCAAAGGCAACAACAATGCTAAAAGCAACTCCAATAAAACTCCAAATAGGGACAAACAAGACAACTGCAGAAAGCAAATGAAAATCCGCGTCCGGCACCTAATCTAGTCTTCAACGTCTTCTCACCAGCGTGGAGCTAAGTGCTGCCACTGGGTATGGGCGGGAGCCCCCAAGGCCCGTGGGCGGCTCTCCGGAGACTCTGGGGCGTGTACAGCCCCAACTCATTATTACGTGAGAGTGTCACGGGCGGCGAGCTTCATAGGCATTGGCCTTCTACATAGGCTCCGGGCCTTTCTCGGGGCGATGAGCTTCACAGGCATTGGACTTCTTCCCAAGCACCGAGCCTTTCTTGGTTCGTCTACCTTCACAGGCACCGGGCCTTTCTTGGTTCATCCAGCTTCACATGCACCGGGCCTTCTTTACAGGCGCTGGGCCTTTCTTCAGGGGCAGAACTTCCGGAGGTGCTGGATGTTCCACGTGTTCGGGATGGGCACCCCCTCCCGAGTCTCCAAGCATGTGGCGCCAGGCCTAGAGACATGAACAACCTTGAATGGGCCCTCCCACATGGGCGAGAGCTTGTGGAGCCCCTCCCTGGAGAGCACCCGTCTGAGCACGAGGTCACCTACCTCGAGGGTCCTGGGGCGGATGTTGTGGCAGTGGTACCACCGCAGTACTTGTTGATATCTCGCAGCCCGAAGTGCAGCCTCCCGACGGCGTTCCTCCCCAAGCACGAGGTCCACCCCCCCGCGTGGCATCCTGCTGTGCTTCGACGAAAGCCAGGACCCGCGCGGAGCGATGCCTGACCTCGTGAGGAAGGACCGCCTCAGCACCATAGACGAGGAAGAACGGGGTTTCGCTGGTTGACTTGGTAGCAGTGGTGTGGATGGACCATAGCACAGACTAAAGCTCGTCGTGCCAACCCCTGCCGCAGGCCTCCAGCTTCTTTTTGAAGGTCCGAGTTTTGAGGCCTTTCAGGACCTCCGCATTGGCGCGTTCAGCTTCGCCGTTGCTCCGAGGGTGTGCCACCGAAGCGTATCATATCTGCATTCCAAGGTTAGCACAATATGTTTTGAAAAGATTGCTGGTGAACTGTGAACTGTTGTCTGTGATGATGTGATTAGGTACCCCAAACCAGCTCATGAGGCCCCTAATGGACTTGACTGCTGAGCCAGCCTGGATGGTGCGTACAACTTCCACTTCTGCCCACTTGGTGAACTTGTGAATGGCAATGTAGAGGTAGCAGTAGCCCCATCACGCCCAAGGAAATGGGCCAAGGATGTCCAGTCCCCAAACAGCGAACGACCACGAGAGGGGAATGGTCTGAAGGCCCTGAGCTGGCTGATGAATCTTCTTGGCGTGGAATTGACAGGATTCACAAGCCTTCACCAGCTCAATTGCATCGTTGAGTGTTGTTGGCCAATAGAACCCGCTGCGAAACGCCTTGCCGACGAGTGTGCGTGAAGACGAGTGGTTCCCACAGTCTCCACTGTGAATGTCTAGCAGTAACTCTTTCCCTTGCTCCCTAGAGATGCAACGTAGGGTAACGTCATTCGGTGGCTTCCGGTAGATCTCTCCGTCTTGGATGCAGTAGGCCGTGGCCTGCCGCGCCACGCGTTTCACGTCCTCCTCCTTTTTCGGTAGAATCCCTTGCACCAAGTAATCCTTGAACTCCGTGGTCCAACATCTCTCCTGAGGTTCCAGCGCCAGGAGCAGGCATGCCCCTGAGGTCGGGCCACAGGCCGGGGCTCCCGAGGCAGGCGGTTGAGGGAGCTCCTCCCGAGGCTGTGCTATGCTTGATAGTGGTAGCACCGCTGAAGGTTTGAAGAGTCGTTCCTCGAAGACACCAGGCTCCTGAGGCAACCGCCTGGACGCCCTCCTGGCGATGTCATCAGCCTCTTGATTGGTGCCGCGAGTCACATGCTGCAACTCCATCCCCCAAAATTGTTTCTCCATCCTGCGGACCTCCGTGAGATATGCTTCCATGTGTTCGTCCTTCGGCTCGTACACCTTGTTTGAGAAATTGACTAGGAGTTGTGAATCGCCCTTGATGATGAGGCGCTTTACCCCCAAGGCGGCTGCAGCTTTCAAGACCACTATCAGGCCCTCGTACTCTGCTATGTTGTTGGAGACCTTCTCTCCATGCTGGAAGGAGAGTTGCACAACATAGTAGAGCTTGTCTTGAGTGGGGATATGAGCACTGTGCCAGCCCCCGCGCCATGTCGCGAGAACACCCCGTCGAAGTACATGACCCAGTCGTCCGGTGCTTCACTTCCCGGGGAAAGCGACCGGTCCTCGCCCGCTTTGAGCCCCGGTGCCTCCGCCCATTCTGCCACGAAATCTGCAAGTGCGGCTCCCTTGATGACTCTGGTCGTGCTGAATTCCAGCTAAAATGCTTGCAACTCGATGTTCCATTCAGCGACTCTTCCAGCTGAGTTGGGGCTCCTGAGTACCGTTTCCAAGGGGTATGCTGAGACGACCTTGATGGGATGGCCTTGAAAGTAGTGCCGCAACTTGCGTGAAGCCACTAGCATCGCAAGGAGGAGTTTTGGGGGCATGGGGTACCGCGCCCTTGCATCCCGTAGCACCGTGCTGACGAAGTATACATGATGCTCGACGAGGTTGAGGGTGCTGGCGCAGCCTGCATCTTCCGGAGGTTGAGGCGCCTCCTGAGACGACGGAGCCCCCAGCGATCGGTCGCCTGGCAAGGCCTCCACCGCTCCGGGTGCGTCCCCCTACTGAGGCTGATCCCCATCTGTTGCGGTCGTGGTCTTTGCGAGGCCTTCTTGGCTTTGCTCCGCCTCAACCGGGGCCGTGGCTGGCGCGACCTTGGCCCGGCGCTCCTCCCTAACTGCCACCAGGGCTGCGCTGGCGGAGTAGGGTGTGGCTGCAAGGTAGAGCACCAAGGGCTCCCGAGGGCACGGAGCTACCATCACCGGAGGGCTGGTAAGATACTTCATGAGATCTTGGAACGCCTTGTCGGCCTCCTTCGTCCATTCGAACGGGCCCTTCTTCTTCATCAGCTTGAACAAAGGCAGTGCTCACTCTCTCAGCTTGGAGATGAAGCGCCCCAACGCGGTTACTTGCCCGGTGAGCTTCTGCATTTCTTTGAGGGTCATCGGCGGACTCATTTCTTCGACTGCTTTAACCTTCTCTGGGTTAGCCTCGATGCCCCTGTGAGGTACGAGGAAGCCCAAAAGCTTGCCCGAGGGAACTCCAAATACGCACTTCTCTGGGTTGAGCCGCAAATCCACTTCAGGGAGGCTCGCGAAGGTTTCTTCCAGGTCTTGTATCTCGGTTTTCGCCTCCCAAGACTTCACCACAATGTCATCGACGTAGGCCTCGGCGTTCCTCCCGAGCTGCCAGCCCAAGGCGATGTGCATCAGTCGCTGGAAGGTCGCGCCTGTGTTGCGCAACCCGAATGGCATGCAGGTATAGCAGTATACTCCACACGGGGTCAGGAAAGCCGTTTTCTCCACATCTTCTACCGCCATCTTGATCTTGTGATAGCCCGAGAAGGCATCCAGGAAGCATAATAGGTCACACTCGGCGGTAGAATCGATGATCTGGTCGATGCGAGGGAGCAGGAATGGGTCCTGTTGGCAGGCCTTGTTGAGGTAGGTGAAGTCGACACACATGCGTTCCTTTCCTCCCTTTTTTGGCACAACAACAAGGTTGGCCAGCCATTCAGGATAGCGAACATCGTGAATGACGCCTGCTGCCTCTAACTTGCGGGTTTCTTGGACGATGAAGGCCTGCGTTTCAGTGTATTGTCGCCTTGCCTTCAGCTTCACGGGGCGCTTGTTGGGGCACACATTGAGATGATGTTCAATCACATCCCTTGGGACCCCTGCCAGCTGATCAGGTTCCCATGCAAACACCTCCTTGTTTGCGCGCAAGAACTTCACCAAGGCCTCCTCATGCTCAGGATTGAGGTTGGCGCCTATGGTGAAGGTGGCGCCAGAGGACCCATCCTCGTTTACCGGTACCTGCTTGGTCTTCGCCTTGTCTTGGGTGAATAGCTGCTTCTTCTTGGCCAGCGCAGCCCCCCTGGGCTCGAGGGTGTCTGCACTGGCAGGTGGCACCACCGCGGCCATCTTGAAAGCGAGCTTGAGCGCCTGCAACGCATCCCTTGTGTCTCCGGACACGGTAAGGACACCACTGCTCCCGGGCATCTTCATGAGGTTGTACGCCGAGTGAGTCGCTGCCATGAACTGGGCAAAGGATGGATAGCCGAGGATGGCGTTGTACGAGAGGCCGATGGGGGCGATGTTGAAGTTGACCAGCTCCATGCGGAAGTTGTCGTGGGTGCCGAAGGTCACCAGGAGGCGGATCTGCCCCAGGGAGCTGGTGGAACTACCTCCAACGCCCGAGAAGGGCCTGCTGGGCTGGAGCCGCTCTAGCGGCACGTGAAGGAGGCTGAAGGCCTACACCGAGAGCACGTTGAGGCCGACACCACCATCGATGAGGGTCCTGGTAACGGCCACCTGGCAGATGGTAGGGGTGCATAATATCGGGAGCGCACCCGAACAGGCGATTTTGGAGGGTTGATCGTCCGAGCTGAAGGTCAAATCAGCCTGGGGTGCCACCCAGCCCCGGGGGGCTTCTCGGCGCTTGAGGACGGCGCCGATCTGGCAGACGAATGGCTTGACGTGGAGGCTCGAAGGTGGTGCCTGCGATCCGCCCAGGATGGCTGCGATGACTGGGGGTGCCGGCGCAGCATGATGGGCGAGGAAGAGGTCGCGCAACTCCTCCCATGAGGCCACAGAAGCCGCTGGTAAGTGGAGCAGCCACATGCGTGGGACGCTGGTGAGGGCCATGGGCAGCCAGTTCGCGATGACCTTGTTGTCGCCTCCGGCCTTGAGGACGGCTTCTTCCTATGCAAGCAGGAAGGCCAGCGGGTCGGTCGCGCCGTTGTAGCGCGGCGGCATGTCCGGTGTGAACTTGTTCGGCCACCTCACCAGTCGCAAGGCAGGGGCCAGGGCTCGGAGCCCCCCGGTTTCTGCCCTGGCGCCGACACGTACAACAGGTGGTGCGTTGGCCGCCATGAGGGCAGAGCGCGACGCTGATGGGGAACGGGTCGACGGAAGGGAGAGCTCCGGTGCGCCAAATGTTGGATGTTGGGTTCTAGCAGACCCTTAAGGTTCAAACTCTAGGGTGCGCATGAAGATCTCTCCCCTACCGATCTACGTCCGACCGTCTCATGGGATCTAAGCTAAAAACGATGAACAACACGAGGGACACAAGATTTATACTGGTTCGGGCCACCATTGTGATGTAATACCCAACTCAAGTTTGTGGTGTGGTGGATTGCCTCAGGGGCTGATGATGAACAGTACAAGGGAAGAACAGCCTCGCGAGAGGTGTTCTTGAGCTGGTGCAATGAACTGCTTGGGTGAGTTCGATCGCCTCTCTCTCTAATGAGCACTCGATGAATCCCCCCTTTCTCTGTGGTGGCTAGTCCTATTTATAGAGGCCCTGGTCCTCTTCCCAAATATTGAGCGGGAAGGGCGCCAACAACGGCCATTTCGAAGGGGAACATATAGTACAAGTTATCCTAACTAAAGTTGCTCTTCGGCTGCCAAAAGTACTAGCGATGACGCCGTCTTGGGCTCCACGGTGACATCCATCCTGCCGCTCTGCTGGTCTTGGTCTCGTTGCACTGAAATGGCAACCTTTGCCTAATGCCTCGGTACTCCACGCCTGTGCTTGCCCCCTTTGCACCAAACAGGAAACAAGGACACTGCGCAGGCCGACGCCCGCCTGGCGCCCGCCTAGTCCCGATCGTCATGGCTTACGTCACGAGCACCTCGCGAGGTACCCCGCCTTGATCTCTCCGCCTCCTCGCGAGCCTGCCTAGCGAGGCCATTCCTGAGGAAGCCTTGTGTCGTCCGCCCTGCGAGGCTTGTCCCCTCGCGAGGGTCTTGTGTCTTGTGCTGACGAAGATGGGTCGTGCTGGGCCACCACTTGAGCCACGCCACATGTTGATACGTCTCCAATGTATCTATAATTTTTGATTGTTCCATGCTATTATATTACCCCTTTTGGATGTTTATGGGCTTTATTTTACACATTTATATCATTTTTGGGACTAACCTACTAACCGGAGGCACAGCCCATATTGCTGTTTTTTGCCTATTTCAGTATTTCGAGGAAAAGTAATATCAAACGGAGTCCAAACGGAATAAAACCTTCGGCATCGTGCTTTTTTGGAAGAATATCATCCTGGAGGCTTGGAGATCAAGTCAGAAGATACTCGAGGAGCCCATGAGATAGGGGGTGCCCCCCTGTAGGGCGCGGCCCCCTGTCTCGTGGACCCCTCGAGCACCCCCCCCCCCGACCGACTTCTTTCACCTATATAACCCTACGTACCCTAAAACCATCGAATATCAAGATAGATCGGGAGTTCCGCCGCCGCAAGCCTCTGTAGACACCAAAAACCTCTCGGGAGCCCATTCCGGCACCCTGCCAGAGGGGGAACCCATCACCGGTGGCTATCTTCATCATCCCGACGCTATGCATGACGAGGAGGGAGTAGTTCACCCTCGGGGCTGAGGGTATGTACCAGTAGCTATGTGTTTGATCTCTCTCTCTCTCGTGTTCTCTCTATGGCACGATCTTGATGTATCGCGAGCTTTGCTATTATAGTTGGATCTTATGATGTTTCTCCCCCTCTACTCTCTTGTGATGAATTGAGTTTCCCTCTTGAAGTTATCTTATCAGATTGAGTCTTTATTTGAGAACACTTGATGTATGTCTTGCCGTGTTTATCTGTGGTGACAATGGGATATGACGTGCCACTTGATGTATGTTTTGGTGACCAACTTGCGGGTTCCGCCCATGAACCTATGCATAGGGGTTGGGACACGTTTTCTTTACTCTCCGGTATAAACTTTGGGTCACTCTTTGAAGTACTTTGTGTTGGTTGGATGCATTTGAGATTGTGTGATGCATATCGTATAATCATGCCCACGGATACTTGAGGTGACAATGGAGTATCTAGGTGACATTAGGGTTTTGGTTGATTTGTGTCTTAAGGTGTTATTCTAGTACGAACTCTTGAATAGATTGATCCGAAAGATAAACTTTGAGGTGGTTTCGTACCCTACCATAATCTCTTCGTTTGTTCTCCGCTATTAGTGGCTTTGGAGTGACTCGTTGTTGCATGTTGAGGGCTTGTTATATGATCTATCTATGTTATTATTGTTGAGAGAACTTGCACTAGTAAAAGTATGAACCCTAGGCCTTGTTTCCTATCGTTGCAATACCATTTACGCTCACTTTTATCATTAGTTACCTTGCTGTTTTTATTATTTCAGATTACAAATACCTATATCTACCATCCATATGGCACTTGTATCACCATCTCTTCGCCGAACTAGTGCACTTATACAATTTACCATTGTATTGGGTGTGTTGGGGACACAAGAGACTCTTTGTTATTTGGTTGCAGGGTTGCTTGAGAGAGACCATCTTCATCCTACGCCTCCCACGGATTGATAAACCTTAGGTCATCCACTTGAGGGAAATTTGCTACTGTCCTACAAACCTGTGCACTTGCAGGCCCAACAACGTCTACAAGAAGAAGGGTGTGTAGTAGACATTAAGCTCTTTTCTGGCGCCGTTGCCGGGGAGGTGAGTGCTTGAAGGTATATCTTTAGATCTTGCAATCGATTTTTTTTTCTTGTTTTATCACTAGTTTAGTTTATACAAGAAAACTACGAAAAAAAATGGAGTTAAGTTTTACTCATACGCTTCGTCTTTTTAATATCTTTCGTGAGTTTGATGGAAAGGAAAAATTATGCTCAAGTGCTAGAAGAAGAGTGCATTAAAATACTTGATACTAAATCTTTGAATGATGAGCATGATTGCAATGTTGTTAGTATAAACTCCTTGAATATCCATAGTATTAATGATGATTGCTCTAGTCATGACGAAAATATCTTTTATGAGCATGTCAACTTTTGTGGAGTGCATGTTTGCATGAACACACCAAATAGAGAAGATATTTATTGCAAGAGGCATAAGCATTTAGAAACTAAATGGTTGCAAGAAAGGCTAGATGTGAGTGCTGAAAATTTAAAATTCCTTTGCCGTACTTGTGAACTTTGCAATGAACGTGGCCATTTACATCTCCAATGCAAATTGTTTCATGACCGAATCGTGTCCAAAAGTTGTGATGATTTGATCTCCCTTGCACATTACAATGAGCTTAGATTACTTTTGGGTTATGAAGAATTGAAACGTTTACTTAAGGAACTTCCAGAATTTGCCCATAAGAAATTCCTTGATATTGATCTAGAAAAGATTTATATGTTTTGTGCGGAGAATTGCATTGAAAACCCTTATATTTCCAATTACATAAAGAAAAGAAAGCAAAAATAATATGATGAGAATACTAATGAAAGGGAAGAGACTTCCCAATATCCTCCTATTATTTCTTATGATGAATCAGGTTACGAGGAGGAACTTTCTATTCAACCAATCTCATTAATAAGGAGCTCAAAGAGGAAGGTTGAACCCACACATAATATGAAGAAGAAAAAGAAAAGAAGGAGCAACAAAGGTAGAAAGGTATCCCTCCCAAATGATGTTACTCCTACTACTCATTGTGATGATGATAATTTCTATACTATTGGTGCTATCAATATTTTTAATGATGAGAGTGATTATGCTTATGATATGAAAGAGCCCAAGCTTGGGGAAGCTATGTTTGATGAGGATGAAATATTTGAGAATTTATTTGCTTAAATTTATGTTTGTACCAATCTTGGGGATGCTATGTTTAATGAAGATGATATTTTTAGCATCCCAAGTTTTGATATGAAAAGTTGTTATGATGATAGCATGCCTCCTACTTATGATGATTATATTGGTGACAGTGGGTTTGGAAGAGTGTCAACTTTAGGAAGTAGTTATACCACTATTTTGGAGGATGTTGAACCTTATTGTGATGAATGTGAAAATGGATTTGGAAGAGTGTCAACTTTATTTAGTGATGATTCCACTATCTTGGGAGAGGTTTCAATCGATTATGATGAGAACGCAGTTGCTACTTATGATGATTATTGTGATGAAACTTATGCTATAAAAAGTAGTGATAATTATATTTACAAATCTTGTCATGATTATGATTACCCTTTTTCCGAACATTACTCTTTTAATGTGGAAACAATTTTTAGTGTTCAAGTCTCTTATGATACTCCCACTTTTCCGAATGAGAAAAAATTTGCTTATGTGGAGAGTAGTAAATTTTCTATGCTTGTAGATCATGAAAAGAATTCTTTAGGTTCTGGTTATATTGTTGAATTCATTCATGATGCTACTGAAAAATATTATGAGGGAGGAATATATGCTTGTAGGAATTGCAATAATGTCAAGTTTCTTCTCTATGTGCTTCAAGTTTTGAACTTATGCTTGTTTTACCTTCCTATGCTTGTTGATTATTGTTCCCATAAGTTGTTTGCTCACAAAATCCCTATGCATAGGAAGTGGGTTAGACTTAAATGTGCTAGTCATATGCTTCATGATGCTCCCATTATGTTTCAATTCTTATCTTTTATGTGAGCATCATTGTCATCATCATGCCTAGCTAGAAAGGCATTAAAGAAAAGCGCTTGTTGGGAGACAACCCAATATTTATCCTTAATGTTTTTGTGTGTCCAAATGATTATTCTACTGTAGTAATCATGTTTTATAGCTTTTGTTTCAATAAAGTGCCAAGTAAGACCTTTAGGATAGCTTACGGTGATAGTTGTGTTGATCCTCCTGAAAATCAAAAACTTTTGCACCCAGTAAATTAGTTTTGTTAATTCACATAAACGTGATTTTTATCTGATTCATTTTGATATGGATTGGTACACAAATTTATTAGGTCTTCCTAATTTGGTAGATTTTTTGGAGTTCCATAAGTATACGTTTGATACATATTGCTACAGACTGTTCTGTTTTTGTCAGATTCTGTTTTTCGTGTGTTGTTTGCTTATTTTTATGCATCTATGGCTAGTAAAATAGTTTATAAACCATAGAGAAGTTGGAACACAGTAGGTTTAACACCAAAATAAATAAATAATGAGTTAATTACAGTACCTATGTGGTGGTTTTATTTTCTTATACTAACGGAGCTTACAAGTTTTCTGTTGAGTTTTGTGTTGTGGAGTTTTCAAGTGTTGGGTAAAGATTCGATGGACTATGGAATAAGGAGTGGCAAGAGCCTAAGCTTGGGGATTCCCAAGGCACCCCAAGGTAATATTCAAGGACAACCAAGAGCCTAAGCTTGGGGATGCCCCGGATGGCATCCCCTCTTTCGTCTTCGTTCATCGGTAAGTTTACTTGGAGCTATATTTTTATTCACCACATGATATGTGTTTTACTTGGAGAATCATTTTATTTTATTAGTATTTGCTTGCTGATTATTTAGAATAGTGTTTTGCATCTTCAGTTTCAATAAAAAAGTCAAGGATAGCCTTTACCATGCTTATTTTGCTAGTATACATGTTGCTGTTTGAAAACAGAAAGTTTACCGCTGTTGCAAAAATTCCCTAGAAAACTCAGAGAATGATATAATGTTGAAACTTTTTGCATAATGAGCTTTGATAAATTTAATACAGTGGGAATTTTAGTTCATAATTTTTGGAGTTAGGGAGTATTGATACTCTTGCATTCTTTACAGACTGTACTGTTTTGGCAGATTGCTGTTATGTTTGCATTGTTTGCATATGTTTGCTTGTTTAATGATTCAATTTTAGGATAGGAGTAATAAATACGCAGAGGCATTTAGTATGCATCTTTGAATAATAATTTCAGTGATTTGTTACAGTAGAAAATGATAAGGTTTTGCATTGGTTTATACTAACCTATCTCACGAGTTCTTGTTGAGTTTGTTGTGAATGAAGCTTTTGATAAAAAAAGAGAAACCATGATATGAGAGGAATTAAGGAGACATAAAAGTTCAAGCTTGGGGATGCCAAAGGCACCCCAAGATAATATTGCAAGAAGTCTCAAGCATCTAAGCTTGGGGATGCCCCGTTAGGCATCCCACCTTTCTTCTTCAACAACTATCGGTTAGTATCGGTTGAGCCTAAGTTTTTGCTTCTTCACATGAGTTGTGCTATCGTTGCAATGTCATTTTATTTTGCTTTGCTTGCTGTTTGAATACAATACCAAGATCTGAAATTCCTTAATTCTAGAGAGTCTTCACACAGTTGCACAATTCTTCGACTACTCATTGATATTCACTTAATCTTTCGGAGTAGTTTGTCATTTGCTCTAGTGCATCACTTATATCTTTTAGAGCACGACGGTGGTTATATTTTGTAGAAATTGCTAGTCTCTCATGCTTCACTTATATTATTTTGAGAGTCTTTTAGAACAACATGGTATTTTCTATGGTTACAAAGTTGGTCCTAGAATGATGAGCATCCAAGTTGGGTATAATAAAAACTATCATAGAAAGTGAATTGGATGCTATGATCAATTTCATACTTGATAATTGTTTTGAGATATGGAGGTAGTGATATTAAAGTCGTCCTAGTTGGGTGATTATGAATTTAAAGAATGCTTGTGTTGAAGTTAGCAAGTCCCGTAGCATGCACGTATGGTTAAAGTTGTGTAACAAATTTGAAACATGAAGTGTACCTGGCTTGTGCATCCTTATGAGTGGCGGTCGGGGACGAGCGATGGTCTTTTCCTACCAGTCTATCCCCCTAGGAGCATGCACGTAGTACTTGATTTTTGAGGACTTCTAAATTTTTGCAATAAGTATATGAGTTCTTTTGACTAATGTTCAGTCCATGGATTATACGCACTTTTACCTTTCCACCATTGCTAGCCTCTTCGGTACCGTGCATTGCCCTTTCTCACCTTGAGAGTTGGTGCAAACTTCGTCGGTGCATCCAAACCCCGTGATACGATATGCTCTATCACACATAAACCTCCTTATATCTTCCTCAAAACAGCCACCATACCTACCTATTATGGCATTTCCATAGCCATTCCGAGATATATTGCCATGCAACTTCCCACCGTTCCGTTCATCATCATCATGACATACTTTACTTTTGTCATATTTCCATTGCATGATCATGTAGTTGACATCGTATTTGTGGCAAAGCCACCATGCATTATTTTTCATACATGTCACTCTTGATTTATTGCAACATCCCGGTACACCGCCGGAGGCATTCATATAGAGTCATATCTTGTTCTAGTTTCGAGTTGTAATTCATATGTTGTAATCAATAGAAGTCCGCTGATCATCATTATTAGAGCATTGCCCAAATAAAATAAAAAATAAAGGCCAAAAGAAAAAAAAGAAAGGCCCCCAAAAAAAGAAAAAAAGAAAAAGAAATAAAGAAAAAGGGCAATGTTACTATCTCTTTTCCACACTTGTGCTCCAAAGTAGCACTTTGTTCTTCATGTAGTGAGTCTCATATATTGTACTTCAAAGTAGCACCATGTTTTTCATATAGTGAGTCTCATAAGTTGTCTTTTTCATACTAGTGGGAATTTTTTGCATGGCAATCCCTACTCCTCATGTTGACATCAATTGATGGGCATCTCCATAGCCTGTTGATTATCCTCGTCAATGTGAGACTTTCTCCTTTTTTGTCTTCTCCACACATCATCATATTCTATTCCACCCATAGTGCTATATCCATGGCTCACGCTCATGTATTGCATGAAGGTTGAAAAAGTTTGAGATTATTTAAGTATGAAACAATTGCTTGGCTTGTCATCGGGGGTATAGAAGTTGGGAACATCTTTGTGTGACGAAAATGAAGCATAGCCTAACTATATGATTTTGTAGGGATGAACTTTCTTTTGCCATGTTATTTTGAGAAGACATGATTACTTTGATTAGTATGCTTGAAGTGTTACTATTTCTTTTATCAATATGAACTTTTATTTTGAATCATTTGGATCTGAACATTCATGCCACAATAAAGAAAATTACATTGAGAACTATGCTAGGTAGCATTCCACATCAAAAATTATGTTTTTATCATTTACCTACTCGAGGACGAGCAGGAATTAAGCTTGGGGATGCTTGATACGTCTCCAACGTATCTATAATTTTAGATTGTTCCATGCTATTATATTACCCCTTTTGGATGTTTATGGGCTTTATTTTACACATTTATATCATTTTTGGGACTAACCTACTAACCGAAGGCCCAACCCATATTGCTGTTTTTTGCCTATTTCAGTATTTCGAGGCAAAGGAATATCAAATGGAGTCCAAACGGAATGAAACCTTCGGCATCGTGATTTTTTGGAAGAATATCATCCTAGAGGCTTGGAGATCAAGTCAGAAGATACTCGAGGAGCCCAGGAGATAGGGGGCGCCCCCACCCTACAGGGCGCGCCCCCTATCTCGTGGACCCCTCGAGCACCCCCGACCGACTTCTTTCGCCTATATAACCCTACGTACCCTAAAACCATCGAATATCAAGATAGATCGGGAACTCCGCCGTCGCAAGCCTCTGTAGCCACCAAAAACCTCTCGGGAGCCCGTTCCGGCACCCTGCCGGATGGGGAACCCATCACTGGTGGTCATCTTCATCATCCCGGCGCTATCCATGACGAGGAGGCAGTAGTTCACCCTCGGGGCTGAGGGTATGCACCAGTAGCTATGTGTTTGATCTCTCTCTCTCTCTCTCTCTCTCTCTCGTGTTCTCTCTATGGCACGATCTTGATGTATCGCGAGATTTTCCTGTTATAGGTGGATCTTATGATGTTTCTCCCCCTCTACTCTCTTGTGATGAATTGAGTTTCCCTCTTGAAGTTATCTTATCGGATTGAGTCTTTATTTGAGAACATTTGATATATGTCTTGCCGTGTTTATCTGTGGTGACAATGGGATATCACGTGCCACTTGATGTATGTTTTGGTGACCAACTTGCGGGTTCCGCCCATGAACCTATGCATAGGGGTTGGCACACGTTTTCTTGACTCTCCGGTATAAACTTTGGGGCACTCTTTGAAGTACTTTGTGTTGGTTGGATGAATTTGAGATTGTGTGATGCATATCGTATAATCATGCCCACGGATACTTGATGTGACAATGGAGTATCTAGGTGACATTAGGGTTTTGGTTGATTTGTGTCTTAAGGTGTTATTCTAGTACGAACTCTTGAATAGATTGTTCCGAAAGAATAACTTTGAGGTGGTTTCGTACCCTACCATAATCTCTTCGTTTGTTTTCCGCTATTACTGGATTTGGAGTGACTCTTTGTTTCATGTTGAGGGCTTGTTATATGATCTATCTATGTTATTATTGTTGAGAGAACTTGCACTAGTAAAAGTATGAACCCTAGGCCTTGTTTCCTATCATTGCAATACCGTTTACGCTCACTTTTATCATTATTTACCTTGCTGTTTTTATTATTTCAGATTAGAAATACCTATATCTACCATCCGTATTGCACTTGTATCACCATCTCTTCGCCGAACTAGTGCACTTATACAATTTACCATTGTATTGGGTGTGTTGGGGACACAAGAGACTCTTTGTTATTTGGTTGCAGGGTTGCTTGAGGGAGACCATCTTCATCCTATGCCTCCCACGGATTGATAAACCTTATGTCATCCACTTGAGGGAAATTTGCTAATGTCCTACAAACCTATGCACTTGCAGGCCCAACAACGTCTACAAGAAGAAGGGTTGTGTAGTAGACATCACAGGCCGCAGGCAGGCAAGTCTGGGGACCCCCGTTCCTAGAACACCGACATACACTTTTATATTACTTTTGGGACTAACCTACTAACCGGAGGCCCAACCCATATTGCTGTTTTATTGCATGTTTCTGTATTTTGAAGAAAAGGAATATCAAATGGAGTCCAAACGGAATGAAACCTTCAGGAGCGTGATTTTTGGAAAGGATATGATCCGGGAGACTTGGAGTGCAAGCCAGTGAAGGTTCAAGTAGGCCAGGAGATAGGAGGGCACGCCCACCCCTGGGTGCGCCCCTGTCTCCTGGGCCCCTTGAGGCTCCCCCAACCGACTTCTTTCACCTATATAAGTCCATGTACCCTAAAAACATCAAAGACAAAGATAGATCGGGAGTTCCGCCGAGGCAAGCCTCTATAGCCACCAAAAACCTCTCGGGAGCCCGTTCCGGCACCCTGCCGAAGGGGGAATCCCCCACCGGTGGCCATCTTCATCATCCCGGCGCTCTCCATGACGAGGAGGGAGTAGTTCACCCTCCGGGCTGAGGGTATGTACCAGTAGCTATGTGTTTGATCTTTCTCTCTCTCGTGTTCTTTCTATGGCACGATCTTGATGTATCACGACCTTTGCTATTATAGTTGGATCTTATGATGTTTCTCCCCCTCTACTCTTTTGTAATGGATTGAGTTTTCCCTTTGAGGTTATCTTATCGGATTGAGTCTTTAAGGATTTGAGAACACTTTATGCATGTCTTGCCATGTTTATCTGTGGTGACAATGGGATATTCACGTGATCCACTTGATGCATGTTTTGGTGATCAACTTGTGGGTTCCACCCATGAACCTACGCATAGGGGTTGGCACATGTTTTCGTCTTGACTCTCCGGTAGAAACTTTGGGGCACTCTTTGAAGTACTTTGTGTTGGTTGGATAGATGAATCTAAGATTGTGTGATGCATATCGTTTAATCATGCCCACGGATACTTGAGGTGACAATGGAGTATCTAGGTGACATTAGGGTTTTGTTTGATTTGTGTCTTAAGGTGTTATTCTAGTACGAACTCTTGAATATATCGATCCGAAAGAATAACTTTGAGGTGGTTTCGTACCCTACCATAATCTCTTCGTTTGTTCTCCGCTATTAGTGGCTTTGGAGTGACTCTTTGTTGCATGTTGAGGGATTGTTATATGATCTATTTATGTTATTATTGTTGAGAGAACTTACACTATTGAAAGTATGAACCTTAGGCCTTGTTTCCTAGCATTGCAATACCGTTTACGCTCACTTTTATCATTAGTTACCTTGCTGTTTTTATATTTTCAGATTACAAAAACCTATATCTATCATCCATATTGCACTTGTATCACCATCTCTTCGCCGAACTAGTGCACCTATACAATTTGCCATTGTATTGGGTGTTGGGGACACAAGAGACTCTTTGTTATTTGGTTGCAGGGTTGTTTGAGAGAGACCATCTTCATCCTACGCCTCCCACGGATTGATAAACATTAGGTCATCCACTTAAGGGAAATTTGCTACTGTCCTACAAACCTATGCACTTGTAGGCCCAACAACGTCAACAAGAAGAAGTTTGTGTAGTAGACATCACCCGTGTTGCCTTCCCTGGCTCAACGCCCCTTGGATCTTTGGCGTTGTCTCCCGCGTTTGGGCGGCTCCTCACAGGGCTTGTTGCTATCTCTCCTAGGTGTGTCGTCCCCATTATTATTACCGTCGCCATTGTCCTTGGGGTTGTCCACCATCTAGACATCGTAGGTGGAGGTGGTCGTCCATCGAAAGGTGATGGGAGGGCAGTATAAGTGTGATCCATGGCTTCGTTGTTGTCATCCATGTCTTCGGCCTCATTAGAGGCATAGTCCAGCATGTCGGTTAAGTGTTTGATAGTGTATAAGGGCATATTTCTCCCTAAGTGGTTTTGTTGATTGATGACAATGCATTTGCAGACTAATCGTGTGCATTGAGCATTTTAGATATCTCATGTCTAGGCACTAGATGATTTGATGCCCCTCGGAGCCTATCGAAGACGGTTGTTCTCTACATTTCTTTTCTGTGGATTTGAGTCGAAGGAAAGCCATAGTATTAAGAGGGGGTCCGTTTCGGAAAGCTATGGGTGGGATCAACACGTACACAACCCCATATGCACCGACAACCTCCTTTTCCTTTTCTGGAGCTTTTCCAATGTTTTATGTGGTGTTTTCAGCATCTTGCCAGCGGTAGTACCGCTTATGCGGTAGTACCACCGGGTACTTCCATGGCACTACCGCTTAGGGTTTCCCCGAGTGTGCAATGTTTTGTTGTCGGTCTGCAATTCATGATAGTTGGGCGGTAGTAGCGCGGTAGTACCGCTCTAGCGGTACTATAGCCCGTACTACCGTCTCCACTACCGCTTGCGGGGTTTTCCTCTATGCAAGGTTTTGTTCCCATTTTGCTCCAAGTGGTAGTAGAGCGGCACTAGGGCGGTAGTACTACTTCGCATGGTACTGCCGCCCCTGGCCCCCTCTACCACCGCTGCCTCCCCAAGTCTAAAACCCTAGGCGGTAGTACTGCCGGGGTCAGCGGTAGTGCCGCACTAGCGGCACTACCTTAGATACACTCTGTGTATTCTTAGGCTTGTGCGAAGTAGTACCACCTAAGCAGTAGTACCTCTTAGTTGTGGGCGTGGGCAGAAAACGGTTGGATTTTGGTTCCCCTATATAAAGGAGGGGTCTTCTTCTTCCTAGGGCTGACCTCTCCCCCCACCCACCAAGCTCCATTGCCTTTCAAAAGCTCATTCTTGCCCGATCTCTCTCCCTAGCCAATCAAACTTGTTGATTTCTAGGGATTGGTTGAGAAGGCCCCGATTTACACTTCCACCAAGAGAAATTTGATTCCCCCCACTAATTCCTTGCGGATCTTGTTACTCTTGGGTGTTTGAGCACCCTAGACGGTTGAGGTCATCTTGGAGCCATATTCCATTGTGGTGAAGCTCCGTGGTTTCGTTGGGAGCCTCCAATTCGGTTGTGGAGAGAGCCCCAACCTTGTTTGTAAAGGTTCGGTCGCCGCCTTCAAGGGCACCAATAGTGGGATCACGGCATCTCGCATTGTGTGAGGGCGTGAGGAGAATACGATGGCCCTAGTGGCTTCTTGGGGAGCATTGTTCCTCCACACCGCTCCAACGGAGACGTACTTCCTCTCAAAGGGAAGGAACTTTGGTAAGACATCCTCGTCTCCACCGGCTCCACTCTTGGTTATCTCTTACCTTTACTTGTGCAAGATTATATTGTGTTGTATCCCTTGCTTGCTTGTGTGCTTGTTGTTGTTGCATCATATGGGTTGTTCACCTAGTTGCACATCTAGACAAGCTACTTTGATGCTAAGTTTAATTTAGTCAAGAAAATCTAAAAATTGTTAATTGCCTATTCACCCCCTCTAGTCAACCATATCGATCCTTTCAATTGCTATCGGAGCCTCATCTCTTTATTAAGGACTTTGCCGTCATAAGAGTATGGTTGACACCACGGACGAGTTGGAGGATCAACCCGGTGTGAATCCCACTTTGTCTGTGGCCGATGGGGGATTCTCGGTCTCTCTTGAGGAGTTCAATGTGGCTATGTACACATTGAAAACCTCCATGGCTACCGAGGTTAAAGGCATGTTTAAGGAGTTTCTTGATGGGCTTAAATTATCCATCAAACCGTTGGAAGTGGTTGATCCCGCTAACAAGGTGGCGGATGCTAACTCCAAAAAGGGGGAAGCTAGTAGTGATCAAGCTCCTTTGCCTAGTGGCAGAAGTGGGAGTGGCATCTTTGCACATGTTGAACCTCCACTTACTTATGGAGGACCGATTCCCTCCACGCATATGAATCATGTTGGTCCTCCTCCTAAGCTTGTGAAAAATGAGGATTTTGCTTCTTGAGTGTATCGCTTTAAATGTCATTTAAATCATAGTTCTACTAATCTTTGGAGAATTATTGAGCAAGGTTTCTACCCGCACGACCCAAGCAACTTCACACCTAGAGAAGCCGCAGATTGATACGTCTCCAATGTATATATAATTTATGAAGTATGCATGCCATGTTTACAACAATTTTATATGGTTTTGGTATGATTTGCATGGATCTAAGCCGGACTGACGTTGTTTTTAGCAGAACTACCGTGGTGTTGTTTTTTGCGTAGAAATGAAAGTTCTCCAAATGAGCTAAAACTTTTTGATGATTATTTGGAACAAAAGAGACCCCCGAAGCTTCGTGGAAGGACCAGAAGGTGAAGGAGTAGGGCACAACACACCGGGGCGCGCCTGGGCCCTTGTCCTTGCCCCGGTGTGTTGTGCTCACCTCGAGGCCCATCTTAGCGTGAAACCAACGCCAACAATTCCTATAAATAGAGAAACCATCAGGGGTAACCCTAGATCAGAAGTTTCGCCGCTGCAAACCTCTGTAGCCACGAAAAACCAATCTAGACCCCATTCCGGCACTCCGTCGGAGGGGGAAATCATCACCGGTGGCCATCTTCATTATCCCGGCGTCCACCACGATGAGAAGGGAGTAGTCCACCCTCGGTGTTGACGGTTTGTACCAGTAGCTATGTGTTTAATCTCTCTCTCTCTCTCTCTCATGTTCTTGAGATGTCATGGTCTTGATGAATCACGGGCTTTGTTAATATAGTCGGATCATATGGTGTTTTCCCCTCTCTATCTTGTGATGAATTGAGTTTTCCCTTTGAGCTTTCGTTTTGTCGGATTGAATAGTTTTATGGATTCGAGAACACTTGATGTATGTCTTGTTATGAATACCCGTGATGACAATGGGGTATCATATTGATTCACTTGATATGTGTTTTGGCACTCGACTCGCGGATTCCCGAGGTGACATTGGGTTAACCTATGCCTAGGGGTTGATGCACGTTCTCGTCTTTGTTTCTCCTGTAGAAATCTTGGGGCACTCTTTGAGGTTCTTTGTGTTGGATTGAGTATTATGAATATGAAATTGTTTGATGCATATCGCATAATCAACTCACGGATACTCGCGGTGACATTGGAGTATCTAGGTGACATTAGAGTTGGTTGATATGTATCATATGGTGTTATTTTAGTACGAACTCTTCGTTAGATCGATCGGAAAGAATATCTTTGTGTTATTTTAGTACAAACTCTAGGATAGATTTATCGGAAAGAATAGCTTTGAGGTGGTTTCGTACCCTACAAACAATTTCTTTTTATGTTCTCTGCTAGATAGGAACTTTGGAGTGATTCTTCATCGCACGTTGAGGGATGGTTATATGATCCAACTAGATTAGCATTGTTGAGAGATTGCACTAGCGAAAGTACGGACCCTAGGCATCATTCCAAGCATTGCAATACCATTTGTTCTCACTTTTATTACTTGCTACCTTGTTGTTTTTTATTGTTACTACTACAAAAATCAATATCTACTATCCATATTACACTTGTATCATCATCTCGTCGCCGAACTACTACACCTATACAAATTACCATTCTATTTGGTGTGTTGGGGACACAAGAGACTCTTTGTTAATTGGTTGCAGGGTTGTTTGAGAGAGACCATCTTCATCCTACACCTCCCACGGAATGATAAACCTTAGGTCATCAACTTGAGGGAAAACTGCTACTGTCCTACAAAACTCTGTGCTTGGAGGCCCAACACGAGTCTACAAGAATAAAGTTGCATAGTAGACATCAAGCTCTTTTCTGGTGCCGTTGCTGGGGAGGTGAGTGCTTGAAGGTATATCTTTAGATATTGCAATTGAATCTTTTAGTTTCCTGTTTTATCACCAGTTTGGTTTATAAAAAGAAAACTAAAAAAAATGGAATTGAGGTGGTCTCATATTATTCGTCTTTATCATGTCTTTCGTGAAAAAGATGGAAAGGGAAATTGTGCTCAATTGATAGAAGAAGAATTCAATAGAATGTTTGGCATAAATGATGAGCATGATTGCAATGTTGTTAGTATGAATTCTTTGAATATCCATGATGGTAGTGATATGCAAAGCCATATGCTTAGGGATGCTATGTTTGATGAACATGATATTTTTAGTCCCCCAAGATTTGATGTGAAAATTTGTTATAATGATTTCATGCCTCCTATTTATGATGATTATAATGATGAAAGTGGATTTGGAGAGGCCATGACTTTATTTAGTGATGAATCCACTATTTTGGAAGAGATTTCAATTGACTATGATAAAAAAAATCCTATCAATGATGATTATGGTGATGACATGTATGCTATAAAGAATAGTGATAACCATGAAACTTGTCATCATGATTTTAATTTTCAATCACATGATACTTATTTTGTTGAGTTTTCTCCCACTACTATTGATGAGAATAAATTTGCTTATGTGGAGAGTAATAAAATTTCTATGCTTATGTATCATGAAAAGAATGCTTTATGTGATAGTTATATTGTTGAATTCATTCATGATGCTACTGAAAATTATTATGAGAGAGGAACATATGCTTGTAGGTATTGCAATAATATCAGGTTTCCTCTCTATGTGTTGAAAGTCTTGAAGTTGCACTTGTTTTCCCTTCCTATGCTAGTTGATTTTTGCTCCCAAAAGTTATTTTCTCACAAAATCCCTATGCATAGGAAGTGGGTTAGGCTTAAATGGTCTTGCCATGTGATTCATGATGCTCTTGTTATGTTTCAATCCTTATCTTTTATGCGAGCATCATTGAACTCATCATGCCTAGCTAAAAGGCATTAAAGAAAAGCACTTGTTGGGAGACAACCCAACACTTTTAGCTACTGTTTTTGTGTGTTCGCATGATTATGATACTGCAGTAATCATGTTTTATTGATTTTGTTTCAATGAAGTCGCAAGTAAAGCCTTTGGGATAGTGTGGATGATATTTGACTTGAATCTATGCAAAACAGAAACTTTTGCGCTTAGTCCAGGAATTTTGGAATTTCACTGGAATGTGCTTTTGATCTGAATTTTTTACAGGTGATAGATATACAAATTATCTACGCTTTCCTAATGTTTCAGAATTTTTGGAGTTATATAATTATGGTTGGAGTACAGATTACTTCTGACTATTCTGTCTTTGATAGATTCTGTTTTCAATGCATAGTTTGCTTGTTTCCTAGATTCTATTTCTTATATTGCTCAATATAAATTGTGGAAATGGTAATGTACAGTAGGCATTGTGTGAGAATAATTATGAATGTTATCTTTGACAATACCAAAGTGAATGATTTGCTTTATCGTACTAACCTTTCTCATGAAGTTCCGTTAAGTTTTGTGTGATTGAAATTTTCAAGTTTTTAGTGAGATATCAATATGAGGAGAATAAGGAGTGATAATACCCTAATCTTGGGGATGCCCAGTGCACCCCAAGTTAATATTCAAGTAACATGCAAGAAACTAAGCTTAGGGATGCCCCGTAAGGCATCCCCTCTTTCGTCCCTAACATTTTGGTGACCTTACTTGAGACTATATTTTTATTCATCACATGATATGTGTTTTTCTTGGACCATCATTTTCTTTTTTTAGGATTTTCTTTATGTTATGTATAATAATGTTTTGCATCTTTTACTTCAATAAAAATGTCAAGTATAGCCTTTGCCATGCTTATTTTGCGAGTCTACTTGTCACTGTTTCAAAACAGAAAGTTTGTTTCTGTTGCAAAAATTCTATAGAAAATTCAGAATGTGATAAAATGTTGAAACTTTTTGCATAGTAAGATATAATAAATTTTCCACAATGTGGTAATTTTTCAGAATTTTTGGAGTTAGGGAAGTATGATGAATATTGCACTCTTTACCAATTGTTCTGTTTAGAAAGATTGCTGTTATGTTTGCATTGTTTGCATATGTTTGCTTGTTTAATGATTCTATTTGAGGATAGGAGTATTAAATACGCAGAGACATTTAGTATGCAATGTTAAATAATAATTTAGTAATTTGCTATAGTAGAGAATGATAAGGTTTCGCATTTATTTATACTAACTTATCTCACGAGTTCTTGTTGAGTTTTGTGTGGATGGAGTTTTTGAGATTTAGGGAACCATGATATGAGAGGAATTAAGGAGACATAGGAGCTCAAGCTTGGGGATGCCCAAGGCATCCCAAGATAATATTCCAAGAAGTCTCAAGCATCTAAGCTTGGGGATGACCCGGTAGGCATCCCACCTTTCTTCTTCAACAATTATCGGTTAGTATTGGTTGAGCCTAAGTTTTTACTTATTCACATGAGTTGTGCTATTATTGAAATGCCATTTTATTTTGTTTTGCTTGCTGTTTTAATAAGATACTTAGATCTAAAAGTTTTAAATAAAAGAGAGTCATCAAAATAGCTACCCATCTACATAACTACTAGCTTGATCTACACTTATATCTTTTTGGAGTAGTTTGTCTGTTACTCTTGTGCTTCACTGATATCCTATGAGTAAATTGTTGAATGAATTGAATATCATGAATTTGAAATTATATGTTCATATAATGCCTAGTAATGGCTTCACATTGCATTCAGAAAGTGAAATCTTTTGAAGCTTGACAATCACAATATTGGTCATACAAGCAATTCATGAATGATTAATATAAGGAAGAGAACTTTCACATACAAATATATTATCTTGGAAATCTTCTATGATTGTGAATACTGATCAATTATTTTCACACTTGAGCAAATTAGTTGAAGTTGGATAATGAAGACAACATAATGAGTTATGGTTGTGTATATTTCCATAGAAGTTATATTGTCATAGATCCTCCAACATGTGGTATTTTCCTAGGATCTTTTGCTAGCCAAAAAACGTACTAAGTAGAGAACTACTTGTGCATCCAAAAACCCTCAAACCCAGTTTTTTGCCTTGAGTGTCCACCATACCTACCTAAGGATAGAACAAGATCCGTCAAGTAAGTTGTCATCTATGCATAAAGCAATAGAAATTGCTCCTAAATATGTTTGATCTTTTATTGTAAGGGAAAATTGAGCATTGTACGAACTTGTGATGGCAAAGTAATAAAAGAGACAGACTGCATAATAAAGATTGATATCATAAGGGGCAATATAACATGATGTTCCTTTGGATTAAGAGCTTGGGCATCCAAATAAAAAGCGCATGGCAACCTCTGCTTCCCTCTGTGAAGGGCCTATCTTTTACTTTTCAATATTTACTTTTATGCAAAGAGTCAATAATATAAATTCTTACTTCAACCTCAATTATTCTCTAGTTGGAAAGCATCATGTGGTGGGGAAAGATCTAGGCACATATGACCAGTCAAATATATTTGATCATGATTTATTATTGTTATCAATTATCTCTATGATAAATGAGTTGGGAGGCGAAATATTAAGACCCTGTATTTCTTTGTGTTCGAAGGATGCCATTTGTTCTAAGAACATGCTTTGAGTAGTAGCCATCATGGAAGACTATATGATGATTGAGTATGTGGAGCTCTTACTTAGACTTCGTTGAATAAGTTGAATTGCAATTGCTTGGTGAATGAGAACATAGGTTGTTGAGTTTCAAGAGAATTCATTGTTTGAACCTTTACATGTGGATTGGTTGCTACTTTAACATGAGAGGTTTTATAAGAAAGAATTGTTGTTATGATGCTAGGAAAAGTGATTGAAATTATCATTGATCAAACTTATGCACTTTGGTAACATTCACACATCATAAATTATTTCTTTTATATTACCTACTCAAGGACGAGTAGGAATTAAGCTTGGGGATGCTGATACGTCTCCAACGTATCTATAATTTATGAAGTATGCATGACATGTTTACAACAACTTTATATGGTTTGGTATGATTTGCATGGAACTAACTCGGACTGACGCTGTTTTCAGCAGAACTACCGTGGTGTTGTTTTGTGTGCAGAAATGAAAGTTCTCCAAATGAGCAGAAACTTTTTGACGATTTTTTGGAACAAAAGAGACCCCCGAATCTTCGTGGAAGGACCAAAAGGTGAACGAGTAGGGCACAAGACACCAGGGCGCACCTAGGCCCTTGTCCGTGCCCCGATGGGTTGTGCTCACCTCGAGGCCCATCTTAGCATGAATCCAACGCCAAAAATTCTTATAAATAGAGAAACCATCAGGGGTAACCCTAGATTAGAAGTTCCGCCGAAGACACCGGGGCGCGCCTAGGCCCTTGTCCGTGCCCCGATGGGTTGTGCTCACCTCGAGGCCCATCTTAGCATGAATCCAATGCCAAAAATTTCTATAAATAGAGAAACCATCAGGGGTAACCCTAGATTAGAAGTTCCGCCGCTGCAAGCCTCTGTAGCCACAAAAAACAAATCTAGACCCCATTCCGGCACTCCGCCGGAGGGGGAAATCATCACCGGTGGCCATCTTCATCATCCCGGCGGCCACCACGATGAGGAGGGAGTAGTCCACCCTCGGGGCTGAGGGTTTGTACCAGTAGCTATGTGTTTAATCACACTCTCTCTCTCTCTCTCGTGTTCTTGAGATGTCACGATCTTGATTTATCGTGGGCTTTGTTAATATAGTTGGATCATATGGTGTTTTCCCCTCTCTATCTTGTGATGAATTGAGTTTTCCCTTTGAGATTTCGTTTTATCAGATTGAGTTCTTTTATGGATTTGAGAACACTTGATGTATGTCTTGCTATGAATACCCGTGGTGACAATGGGTTATCATATTGATTTACTTGATATGTGTTTTGGCTCTCAACTCGCGGATTCCCAAGGTGACATTGGGGATTTCTATGCATAGGGGTTGATGCATGTTCTCGTCTTTGTTTCTCTAGTAGAAATCTTGGGGCACTCTTTGAGGTTCTTTGTGTTGGATGGAGTATTATCAATCTCAAATTGTTTGATGCATATCGCATAATCAATTCACGGATACCGATGGCATTGGAGTATCTAGGTGACATGAGTTGGTTGATATGTATCATATGGTGTTATTTTAGTACGATCTCTTTGTTAGATCGATCGGAAAGAATAGCTTTGTGTTACTTTAGTATGAACTCTAGGATAGATTGATCGGAAAGAATAGCTTTGAGGTAGTTTCGTACCCGACAAACAATTTCTTCTTATGTTCTCCGCTAGATAGGAACTTTGGAGTGATTCTTCATCGCACGTTGAGGGATGGTTATATGATCCAATTAGATTAGCATTGTTGAGAGATTGCACTATCGAAAGTATGGACCCTATGCCTCATTTTCAAGCATTGCAATACTGTTTGTGCTCACCTTTTTTACTTCCTACCTTGATATTTTTTATTGTTGCTATTCCAATAATCAATATCTACTATCCATATTACACTTGTATGGCCATCTCGTCACCGAACTAGTGCACCTATACAAATTACCATTGTATTTGGTGTGTTGGGTACACAAGAGACTCTTTGTTATTTGGTTGTAGGGTTGTTTGAGAGAGACCATCTTCATCCTACACCTCCCACGGATTGATAAACCTTAGGTCATCAACTTGAGGGAAAATTGCTACTGTCCTACAGAACTCTGCGCTTGGAGGCCCAACACGAGTCTACAAGAATAAAGTTGGATAGTAGACATCACGGATCATCAATTCAACGAGTCTGCTCGCTTCATTCTCCAAGAAGCATTTCCTCCTGAAGATATTGCTCACCTCCGACCTTTCACCATGTCCAAGGAAGCATGGCAACATGTTGTTTCCATTTACAAGGGAAGCGCAAGCATTCAACGCTGTTGGGAAACGTAGCATGCAATTTCAAAAAAATTCCTATGCTCACGCAAGATCTATCTAGGAGATACATAGCAAGGAGAGGGGGAGAGTGTGTCCACGTACCCTCGTAGACCAAAAGCAGAAGCATTAACTTACCGCAGTTGATGTAGTCAAACATCTTCTCGAATCAACTGATCAAGTACCGAACATACGACACCTCTGAGTTCTGACACGTTCAGCTCGATGTCGTCCCTCGAACTCTTGATCCAGTAAAGGCACGTAGCAGTCAATCAATTCCGTCAGCACGATGGTGTGGTGACGGTGTTGGTGATGTGATCTGCGCAGGGCTTCGCCTAAGCACTACGACAATATGACGGGAGGAGTAAATGGTGGAGGGGGGCACCGCACACGTCTAAAACAACTGTTGTGCTTTGGGGTGCCCCCTGCCCCCGTATATAAAGGAGGAGAGGGGAGGCCGCCGGCCCTAGGGAGGGCGCCAAGTGGGAGGGAGTCCCACTAGGACTCCTAGTCCTAGTCACCCCCTCCTTCCTTTTTGACGGAGGGGGAAAGAGGGAAGTGGAGGGAGAGAGGGAGAAGGAATGGGGGCCCGCGCCCCCTCCCCCTTGTCCAATTTGGACTCCCATGGAGGGGAACCACCTCTTGTGGCCTGCCTCCTCCTCTCCACTATGGCCCAATAAGGCCAATTACTTCCCCGGGGGGTTCCGGTAACCCCTCGGTAGTCCGAAAAATATCCGAACCTCTCCGAAACCATCCCGGTGTCCGAATATAACCTTCCAATATATCAATCTTTACCTCTCGATCATTTTGAGACACCTCATCTTGTCCGTGATATCATCCGGGACTCCAAACAACCTTCGGTCACCAAAACACATGACTCATGTAATGCATATTGTCATCGAACGTTAAGCATGCGGACCCTACGGGTTTGAAAACTATGTAGACATGACCGAGACACCTCTCCGGTCGAAAACCAATAGCGGAACCAGGATGCTCATATTGGTTCCCACATATTCTATGAAGATCTTTATCGGCCGAACCACAATGTCAACACACGTTATTCCCTTTGTCATCGGTATGTTACTTGCCCGAGATTCGATCATCGGTATCCTCATACCTAGTTCAATCTTTTTACCGACAAGTCTCTTTACTTGTTTTGCAGTGCATCATCCCATAACTAACTCATTAGTCACATTGCTTGCAAGGCTTCATATGATGTGCATTACCAAGAGGGCCCAGAGATACCTCTTTGATACTCGGAGTGACAAATCTAATCTCGATCTATGCCAACCCAACAATCACCCCAGGAGATACCTATAGAGCATCTTTATAATCACCCAGTTACATTGTGATGTTTGATAGCACTCAAGGAATTCCTCCGGTGTCCGGGAGTTGCATAATCTCATAGTCGGAGGAATATATATTTGAGACGAAGAATGCAGTAGCAATAAAACTGAACGATCATTATGCTAAGCTAACGGATGGGTCTTGTCCATCACATTATTCCACTAATGATGTGATCCCGTTTATCAAATGACGACTCATGTCCATGGCGAGGAAACTTAACCATCTTTGATCAACGAGCTAGTCTAGTAGAGGCATACTAGGGACACGGTGTTTTGTCTATGTATTCACACATGTATCAAGTTTCCGGTTAATACAATTCTAGCACGAATAATAAACATTTATCATGAATAAGGAAATATAAAATAACAAATTTATTATTGCCTCTAGGGCATATTTCCTTCAGTCTCCCACTTGCACTAGAGTCAATAATCTAGTTCACATCGCCATGTGATTTAACACCAATAGTTCACATCTGGATGTGATTAACACCCATAGTTCACATTGCCACGTGACCAAGACCCAAAGGGTTTACTAGAGTCAATAATCTAGTTCACATCGCTATGTGATTAACACCCAAAGAGTACTAAGGTGTGATCATGTTTTGCTTGTGAGAGAAGTTTAGTCAACGGGTTTGCCATATTAAGAGATGTATGTACTTTGCAAATTTTCTATGTTTACAATGCTCTGCAGGGAGCTACTCTAGCTAATTGCTCCCACTTTCAATATGTATCCAGATTGAGACTCACAGTTATCCGGATTGGTGTAAAAGCTTGCATCGACGTAACTCTTTATGATGAACTCTTTATCACCTCCATAACCGAGAAATATTTCCTTAGTCCTCTGAGGTAACTAAGGATAACTTTGATCGCTGTCCAGTGATCCACTCCTGGATCATTGTCGTACCCCCTTGCCAAACTCATGATAAGGTACACAATAGGTCTGGTACATGGCATAGCATACTTTATAGAACCTATGGCTGAGGCATAGGGAATGACTTTCATTCTCTTTCTATTTTCTGCCATGGTCCGGTTTTGAGTCTTACTCAACTTTACACCTTGCAACACAGGCAAGAACTCCTTTGACTGCTCCATTTTGAACTACTTCAAAATCTTGTCAAGGTATGTATTCATTGAAAAATCTCATCAAGCAACTTGATCTATCTCTATAGATCTTGATGCCCAATATGGCAAGCACCTTCACCGAGGTATTTCTTTGAAAAACTCCTTTCAAACTCTCCTTTATGCTTTTCAAGAAAATTCTACATCATTTTCGATCAACAATATGTCATTCACATATACTTATCAGAAAGGTTGTAGTTCTCCCACTCACTTTCTTGTAAATATAGGCTTCACCGCAAGTCTGCATAAAACTATATGCTTTGATCAACTTATCTATTTTAAAGCGTATATTCCAACTCCGACATGCTTGCACTAGTCCATAGATGGATCGTTGGAGCTTGCACATTTTTTAGCACCTTTAGGGCTGACAAAACCTTCTGGTTGTATCATATACAACTCTTCTTTAAGTAATCCATTAAGGAATGCAGTTTTGACATCCATTCGCCAGATTTCATAATCATAAAATGCGACAATTGCTGACATGATTTGGACATACTTAAGCATCGCTACGGGTGAGAAAGTCTCATCGTAGTCAACTCCTTGAGCTTGTCAAAAATCTTTTGCGACAAGTCGAGCTTGGTAGACAGTAACATTAACATTACCATCAGCGTCAGTCTTCTTCTTGAAGATCCATTTATTCTCTATGGATTGCCGATCATCGGGAAAATCCACCAAAGTCCACACTTTGTTCTCGTGCATGGATCCTATCTCAGATTTCATGGCCTCAAGCATTTATCGAAATCTGGGCTCATCATAGCTTCTTCATAGTTTGTAGGTTCATCAGGGTCAAGTAGCATGACTTCCAGAACAGGATTACCGTACCACTCTGGTGCGGATCGTGCTCTAGTTGACCTACGAGGTTCTGTAGCAACTTGATCTGAAGTTTCATGATCATTATCATTAGCTTCCACTACAGTTGGTGTAGGCATCACGGGAACAGATTTCTCGGATGAGCTACTTTCCAAATTGAGAGATGCTACAATTACCTCATTAAGTTCTACTTTCCTCCCTCTCACTTCTTTTCAGAGAAACTCCTTCTCTAGAAAGGTTCCATTCTTGGCAACAAAGATCTTTCCTTCGGATCTGTGATAGAAGGTATACCCAATTGTTTCCTTAGGGTATGCTATGAAGACGCACTTCTCTGATTTGGGTTCGAGCTTATCAGGCTGAAGCCTTTTAACATAAGCATCGCTACCCCAAACTTTTAAGAAACGACAACTTAGTTTGTTGCCAAACCATAGTTCATACGGTGTCATCTCAACGGATTTTGACGGTGCCCTATTTAACGTGAATCAGCTATCTCTAATGCATAACCCCAAAACCATCGTGGTAAATCGGTAAGAGACATCATAGATCGCACCATATCTAATAAAGTACGGCTATGACGTTTGGACACACCATTATGCAGCAGTGTTCCAGGTGGCGTGAGTTGCGAAACTATTCCACATTGTTTTAAATGAAGGCCAAACTCGTAACTCAAAGATTCACCTCCACGATCACATCGTAGAAACTTTATTTTCTTGTTACTATGATTCTCCACATCACTTTGAAATTCTTTGCAACTTTCCAAATGTTTCATACTTGTGTTTCATTAATTAGATATACTCATATCTTCTCAAATCATCGGTGAAGGTCAGAAAATAACGATACCCGCCACGAGCCTCAACACTCATCGGACCGCGTACATCGGTATGTATTATTTCTAATAAGTCATTGGCTCGCTCCATTGTTCCGGAGAACAAAGTTTTAATCAGATTTGCCCATGAGGCATGGTTTGTAAGTATCAAATGATTCATAATCAAGTGAATCCAAAAGCCCATCAGCATGGAGTTTCTTCATGCGCTTTATACCTATATAACCTAAACGGTAGTTGCACTATCAGTATCAACTTTGCATCTATTAGCATCAATATTATGAATATGTGTATCAGTACGGTCGAGATTCAGTAAACCATTAATATTGGGTGTATGACCATAGAAAGTTTTTATTCATGTAAATAGAATAACAATTATTCTCTGTCTTAAATGAATAACCGTATTGCAATGAACATGATCTAATCATATTCATGCTCAACGCAAATACCAAATAACATTTATTTAGGTTCAACACTAATCCTGAAAGTATAGGAGGTGTGCGGTGATGATCATATCAATCTTGGAACCACTTCGAACACACATCGTCACTTCATCCTCAACTAGTCTCTATTTATTCTGGAACTCCTATTTCAAGTTACTAATCTTAGAAACTGAACATGTATCAAATACCCAAGGGCTACTACGAGTACTAGTAAGGTACATATCAATAACATGTATATCAAATATACCTTTGTTCACTTTGCCATCTTTCTTATCCGCCAAATATTTGGGTAGTTCCACTTCCAGTGACCATTTTCTTTGCAGTAGAAGCACTCAGTTTCAGGCTTAGGTTTAGTTTTGGGCTTCTTCACGGGAGTGACAACTTGCTTAACATTCTTATTAAAGTTCCCTTTCTTTCCCTTGTCCTTTTTCTTGAAACTAGTGGTCTTGTTAACCATCAACACTTGATGCTCTTTCTTGATTTCTACCTTCGCCGATTTCAGCATCATAAAAAAGCTCGGGAATCATTTTCGTCATCCCTTGCATATTGTAGTTCATCACGAAGTTCTAGTAGCTTGGTGATAGTGACTATAGAACTTTTTCAATTACTATTTTATCTGGAAGATTAAATCCCACTTGATTCAAGCAATTATAGTACCCAGACATTCTGAGCACATGCTCACTAGCTATGCTATTCTCCTCCATCTTGTAGGAAAAGTACTTGTTAGAGGTCTCATACCTCTCGACGTGGGCATGAGTCTGAAATACCAATTTCAGCTCTTGGAACTTCTTATATGCTCCATGGCGTTCAAAACATTTTTGAAGTCCTGATTCTAAGCCGTAAAGCATGGTGCACTAAACTATCAAGTAGTCCTCATACTGAACTAGACAAGCGTTCATAATGTCTGCATCTGCTCCTGCAATAGGTCTGTCACCTAGGGGTGCATCAAGGACATAATTCTTCTGTGTAGCAATGAGGATAAACCTCAGATCATGGACCCAGTCCGCATCATAGCTACTATCATCTTTCAACTTAGTTTTCTCTAGGAACATATCAAAAAACATAGGGGAGCTACAACGCGAGCTATTGATCTACAACATAATTTGCAAATACTATCAGTACTAAGTTCATGATAAATTAAAGTTCAGTTAATCATATTACTTAAGAACTCCCACTTAGATTGACATCCCTCAAGTCATCTCAATGATACGTGATCAAAATCAACTAAACCACATCCGATCATCACTTGAGATGGAGTAGTCATCAATAGTGAACATCTCTATGTTGATCATATCCACTAAATGGTCCACGTTCGACCTTTCGGTCTCCAGTGTTCCGAGGCCATATCTGTATATGCTAGGCTTGTCAAGTTTAACCCGAGTATTCCGCATGTGCAAAACTGGCTCGCACCCGTTGTATTTGAAAGTAGATCCTATCACACCCGATCATCACGTGGTGTCTCAACACGAAGAACTTTTGCAACGGTGCATACTCGGGGAGAACACTTATACCTTGAAATTTATAAGGGGTCATCTTATAATTCTACCGCCGTACTAAGCAAAATAAGATGCATAAAAGATAAACATGACATGCAATCAAAATATGTGACATGATATGGCCATCAACATCTTGTGCTTTTGATCTCCATCATCGAAGCAACGTCATGATCTCCATTGTCACCGGCTTGACACCTTGATCTCCGTCGTAGCGTTGTGGTCGTCGCACCAACCATTGCTTTTACGACTATCGCTACTGCTTAGTGATTAAGTAAAGCACTTACATAGCGTTTGTATTTCATACAATAAAGCGACAACCATACGGCTCCTGCCAGTTGCTGATAACTTGTTACAAAACATGATCGTCTCATACAACAATTTATATCACATCATGCCTTGACCATATCATATCACAACATGCCCTGCAAAAACAAGTTAGACGTCCTCTACTTTGTTTGTTGCAAGTTTTACATGGATGCTACGGGATTGTAGCATTACCATACATACTTACGGCACAAAAACCACAACAGTGATTTACCAAGTTTGTTGTTTTAACCTTCTCAAGGGCCGGCCACAGTGAAATTCGATTCAACTAAAGTTGGAGAAACAGACACCCGCCAGCCACCTTTATGCAGAACTAGTTGAATGTCTGTCAGTGGAACCAGTCTCATGAACGCGGTCATGTAAGGTTGGTCTTGGCCACTTCATCCAACAATACCACCGATCAAAATAAGACATTGGTGGTAAGCAGTATGACGATCACCGCCCACAACTCTTTGTGTTCTACTTGTGCATATCATCTACGCATAGACCTAGCTCGGATGCCACTATTGGGAAACATAGCATGCAATTTCAAAATAATTTCTACGCTCATGCAAGATCTATCTAGGAGATACATAGCAACGAGAGGGGGAGAGTGTGTTGAGGTACCCTCGTAGACCGAAAGTAGAAGCGTTAACTTAACGCGGTTGATGTAGTTGAATGTCTTCTTGAATCAACCGATCAAGTACCAAACGTACGACACCTCCGAGATCTACACACGTTCACCTCGATGACGTCCCTCGAACTCTTGATCCAGTAGAGGCACGAAGGAGTCGATGAGTTCCGTCAGCACGACGGCATGGTGACGGTGTTGGTGATGCAATCCGCGCAGGGCTTCACGTAAGCACTGTGACAATATGACTAGAGGAGTAAACGGTGGATGGGGGCACCGCACATGGCTAAAACAACTGTTGTGCTTTAGGGTGCCACCCTGCCCCCGTATATAAAGAGGAGAGGGGAGGCCACCGGCCCTAGGGGGCACGCCAAGTGGGGGGTGTCCCACTAGGACTCCTAGTCCTAGTCGCCCCCTTCCTTTCCAATGGAGGGGGAAAGAGGGAAGTGGAGGGAGAGAGGGAGAAGGAAAGGGGGGCCGCGCCCCTCCCCCCTATCCAATTCAGACTCCCATGGGGGGGGGCTACCTCTTGTGGCCTACCTCCTCTCCACTATGGCCCAATAAGGCCCATTACTTCCCTGGGGGGTTCTGGTAACCCGTCGATACTCCGAAAAATATCCAAACCCCTCCGGAACCATTCCGGTGTCCGAATATAACCTTCCAATATATCAATCTTTACCTCTCGGCCATTTCCCGTCGTGTCAGTGATCTCATCTGGGACTCCGAACAACCTTCTGTCACCAAAACACATAACTCATGTAACAAATATCGTCATCGAACGTAAGCGTGCGGACTCTACGGGTTCGAGAACTATGTAGACATGACCGAGACACCTCTCCGGTCAAAAACAAATAACAAAACCTGGATGCTCATATTGGTTCCCACATATTCTACGAAGATCTTTATCGGCTGAACCGCAATGTCAACAAACATTTTTCCCTTTGTCATCGGTATGTTACACGCCCGAGATTCGATCATCAGTATCCTCATACCTAGTTCAATCTCATTACCAGCAAGTCTCTTTACTCGTTTCGTAGTGCATCATCCCGTAACTAACTCATTAGTCACATTGCTTGCAAGGCTTCATATGATGTGCATTATCGAGTGGGCCCAGAGATACCTCTCCGACACTCGGAGTGACAAATCCTAATCTCAATCTATGCCAACCCAACAAACACCCTCGGAGATACCTATAGAGCATCTTTATAATCACCCGGTTATGTTGTGACGTTTGATATCACACAAGGCATTCCTCCGGTGTTCTGGATTGTATAATCTCATAGTCGAAGGAATATATATTTGACACGAAGAAAGCAGTAGCAATAAAACTGGACGATCATTATGCTAAGCTAACGGATGGGTCTTATCCATCACATCATTCCACTAATGGTGTGATCCCATTTATCAAATGACAACTCATGTCCATGGCTAGGAAACGTAACCATCTTTGATCAATGAGCTAGTCTAGTAGAGGCATACTAGGGACACGGTGTTTTGTCTATGTATTCACACATGTATCAAGTTTATGTTTAATACAATTCTAGCATGAATAATAAACATTTATCATGAATAAGGAAATATAAAATAAAAACTTTATTATTGCCTCCAGGGTGTATTTCCTTCAAACGCTCCAACTTTGAACTGGTACAAGATGAAGCCGATGAGTTTTCGATGAATGAACACGAAGAACCTCGTGAGCTTTACCAGAGATTGAGACTAACCACTCTCGGGGTCGCACTCCGAGATCATGGGAGCTAGCATATGGATGACAATTGGATCAAGCACAAGTTTGTCAAGGCCATGATGCCCTACCACAAGGCCATGTCCTCCGTCATCCGTCAAAGGCCGGACTTTCACGCCTTGTCCGCAAGTGAAGTGTGATACATATCCAACGTATCTATAATTTTATATTGTTCCATGCTGTTATATTATCATTCTTAGATGTTTTACAATCAATTTATAGTCAGTTTATATCATTTTTTGGTACTAACGTATTGACATAGTGCACAGTGCTAGTTGCTGTTCTCTGCATGTTTTTTACATCGCAGGAAATCAATACCAAACGGAGTCCAAACACAGCGAAACTTCTTGAGGATTTTTTTGGGCCAGAAGACATCCAGTTGGCCAGGAAAGCACCTGGGGGGGTGCTCCGAGGGGAGCACAACCCACCAGGGCGCGCCTGGAGGCCCAGGCGCACCCAAGTGGGTTGTGCCCACCTCGGGTGCCCCCCTAACCGCATATTTGCTCTATAAATACCCCAATATTCCAGAAACCCTAGGGGAGTCGACAAAAATCAATTCCAGCTGCCGCAGAGTCCCGAACCACTAGATCCAATCTAGACACCATCATGGAGGGGTTCACCACTTCCATTGGTTCCTCTCCGATGATGCGTGAGTAGTTCTTTGTAGACCTACGGGTCCGTAGTTAGTAGATAGATGGCTTCCTCTCCCTCTCTCTCTCTTGATTATCAATACAATGGTCTCTTGGAGATCCATATGATGTAAGTCTTTTTTGTGGTGTGTTTGTTGGGATCCGATGAACTTTGAGTTTATGATCAGATCTATATTTTTATCCATGAAAGTTACTTGAGTCTTCTTTGATCTCTTATATGCGTGATTGATTATAGCCTCGTATTTCTTCTCCGATATTTGGGTTTTGTTTGGCCAACTTGATCTATTTATCTTGCAATGGGAAGAGGTGCTTTGTAATGGGTTTGATCTTACGGTGCTCGATCCCATTGACAGAAAGGGAAACGACACGTATGTATCATTGCTATTAAGAATAACAAGATGTGGTCTATTTCTACACAAATAGATCTTGTCTACATCATGTCATCGTTCTTATTGCCTTACTCCGTTCCTCCATGAACTTAATACACTAGATGCATGCTGGATAGCGGTCGATGTGTGGAGTAATAGTAGTAGATGCATGCAGGAGTCGGTCTACTAATCTTGGACGTGATGCATATATAATGATCATTGCCTGGATATCGTAAGGATTATTTGAAGTTCTATGAATTTCCCAACAATAATTGTTTTCCCACCATTTTCTATTTTTCTCGAGAGAAATCACTAGGGAAACCTACAACCCCCGGGTCTCTTTTCATCATATTTGCCTTTGCAATCTATTTTCCTTTGCATTTATTTTCAGATCTATTAAACTAAAAATACAAAAATACCTTGCTGCAATTTATTTATTCCGTGATCTATTTATCCTATCTACCACTTTTACCTCACATTATTTGCCTATCTAGAGGCGTCGTACCCGAAAGGGATTGACAGCCCCTTTAACACGTCGGGTTGCGAGTATTTTTTATTTGTGTGCAGGTGCTGTTTGCGTGGTTTAGGAGGTTCTCCTACTGGTTCGATAACCTTGGTCTCATCACTAAGGGAAATACCTACCGTCGCTATACTGCATCATCCTTTCCTCTTTGGGGAAATATCGACGTAGTTCTAGCAGACATCAAATGGAATTTCTAGCACCATTGCCGGGGAAGATCTTCAACATCAACCAGGTTCCTAATCACAAATCTCATCTCCTTGCAATTTACATTATTTTCCATTTGCCTCTCGTTTTCCTCTCCCCCACTTCACAAAAATTTACCGTTTTATTCGCCCTTTTTCCGTCCGTCTTTTAATTTTCCCTTTATGTCTTACTTGGATTGTTTGCTTGCTTGCTTGGCATAATTATGTGTTTATTAAAAATCAAGAACCAAAAAGTTTATGGATCCTAATCCACTTGCTAATCTTTTTAAGAGATCCAATTATGATGAACCAATTGCTAGTTAGTTGTGTGCACTAGATTATCTTTATGAGGTTTTGCATGAAATTCGTGAATCTGAAAATTGTGATGAAGTGTTGAAAGAAAAAGTTTATGAAGTGATTCACGATAGCTCCTTGAATGAAAAGCATGGTTGAAATGATGTTATTATAAATTATATTATTGTCAATTGTGTTAATGATATGCAAAACCCTAAGCTTGGGGATGCTAATTTTACTATGTCTACTACTTATTGCAATGATCATGATTGGGGTGATTCTTCTGACGATCTTGAAAATTTAATTAAGCCTCATGATGAATATGTTTGCGATAATATTGAAGGTGGGTTTGGAAGAGTGTCAATTTTAGACCCCACTACTTTGGAGAATGTTCAATCTTATGAAATTTTTGATAAAAGTGGGTTTGGAGAGGTCATGACTTTAGTTAATGTTAATCCCACTATTTTGGAAGAGTGTCAACTTCGCATGTGGATCGTGTTGAGAATATGTTATGTGATAGCTATATTGTTGAATTTGCTTATGATCCTACATGTAATTACTATGAGAGAGGAAAATATGGTTGTAGAGATTTTCATGTTACTAAATTACCTCTCTTCATGTTGAGATTGCTAATGTTTCTTCTTCTTCCTTGCATATGCTAGTTTTTGCTTGCCTTGATAATTTGTTCTCTTATGAAATGCATATGCATAGGAACTATGTTAGACTTAGATGTGTTTGTCATGTGCTATATGATGCTCTCTTTGTGCTTCAATTCTTGTCTTTCATGTGAGCATCATCAAACTTATCAGTGCCTAGCTAAAAAGGCTTTAAAGAAAAGCGCTTGTTGGGAGACAACCCAATATTTGTCATTGCTGTTTTTCAATAAATAATTCATCTTACCTCCGGTTAGATGTGTTTTTGTGGTTTACATTAGTATTTGTGCCAAGCAAGGGCTTGGGATGATTTGGGTAAAATTTGATTTGATCTTGCTGAAAAATAGAAACTTTTGCGCTCAAGAGATTATTTGTCATTTTTAACAGAAGAGTGTTTTTGAGTTGATTCTTTCTGTAGAAGATTAATAGACAAATTGCTCACATCAGTATATGTTTTTCAGAATTTTTGGAGTTACATAAGTATTCGAAATATTCAGATTGCTACAGACTGTTCTGTTTTTGACAGATTCCGTTTTCTTTGTGTTGTGTGCTTGTTTTGATGAATCTATGATTTTCTTTAATGAGTTTTTTCCATAGAAAAGTTCGAATACACTAGATATAATGCAAACAAAATAAGAATAGATTTGCAACAGTAATTATAGTAGTGGTTTGCTTTCTTATACTAATGGATCTCACGAAGATTTTGTTGAGTTTTGTGTGATTGAAGTTTTCAAGTTTTTGGTGATCTTACGATGGATGAAGGAATAAGGATTAGCAAAAGGCTAAACTTGGGGATGCCCGAGTCACCCCAAGGTAATATTCAAAGAAGTATCAAGCAACTAAGCTTGGGGATGCCCCTGAGTGGCATCCCCGCTTTCTTCTAACAACATCGGTATTTTACTTGAAGCTATATTTTTATTCGTCACATATTATGAGTTTTGCTTGGAGCATCTTGTATGATATGAGTCTTTTCTTTTTTTTGCTTTGTGTTTTAAGTGTTGAATCCTTGCTGAACACACCTTTTTCATAAAGCCAAAAATTATGCTATGCTTGCTCCTATGCTTCACCTAAATTTTTAGAGCCATGGATTTGCTCTAGTACTTCACTTATATCTTATTGAGCACGGTGTGCTTTGTTATTTTTTGAAGAAATGCTCCCACGCTTCACTTAGATTTATTTGGGAGTTAGTAATTTTTTAAGAAATTCGCTCTCGCTTCACTCAGATTATTTTGAGAGAAAGAAAAATTATGCTCATGTTCTTCACTTATATTTGTTTGAGCTTATCAAAAGCAACATATGAAATTAGTCCCAAAGTGATAGACATCCAAGGAGGATATAATATAAACTTTCACGAAGATCATTGGACAAAATAAACTTGATTCTTAGTAATGGTTTTGAGATATGACGATATGATATGTGAGTCATGTTGATCAGTAATTGTGCTTTAGTAAGAATATTGATGTTAACATTTGTGATTCCCTTGGCAAGCACGAAAGTCAATAGTTATGCAATGAAATTTATATCCTACTTATGGTGCATCTTTCAGTGTTACTTATGCTTAATGCTTGGGTACGAGATTTTTTGCTTTTTGGTTGGTCGCTTCTCAATCTTTTTGCTAGCCTTCATTTTGCACTAAGTATGATCACTACTTGTGCATCCAAAACCCTTTAAACCAGTCTTGCCATATGAGTCCACTATACCTACCTATATGCGGTATTTCCATGCCATTCTAAGCAAATTTGCATGTGCCATCTCTAATTTTGAAAATAAATTTCTCTTTTGTGTGCTCTACCGCTCGCGAGGCGGTGAAGGGTGTCCATTATTGTCCATTATTGCATGAGAGTACGACATAGGTATTAGGGATGCCCAGTCCTGAAATGAAAAATGAATTTACTTTATGTTGTCAAATAATAAATTCCTTGGAAAGTGTTGGTATGGAGGGCAACCGTGGATTCGGCTAGCCATGGAAAGTGAAAGTAATGATGGAAAAAGGAATAAACTTTATTTTCTGTTTGCGAACCGCCTATGATGTATCTAGCATGGAAAGTGTTGGGAGCTCTAAGTCATTTTCGTTTGTTGGAAAAGTATGCCTCTAAAAAAATATTTTTATCTATCAATTTAAGCTTTGAGCTCTGGCACCTCTACAAATCCCTACTTCCCTCCACGAAGGGCCTTTCTTTTACTTATGCAATTTTATCATTTTGAATTTGAGTCTCCATGTTCTCTTATAAAGCACCAACTAAGGGGCACTATGATCATATTTGAGCGTTGGGTGTAGCTAATATTCGAGTTTGTTTCATGAATGGATCAATGATTGAGCATAATGGGCTAGGGACAACTTGCTTTAGTGTTGATATTTTGAAAGACATGGTTGCTTGTTGGTATGCTTTAGTATTAAAGTCTTCATGTCAAAACTAGACTATTGCTTTGAATCATATAAAAGTCCAAATGTCAATGTGATACGTCTCCAATGTAACTATAATTTTTGATTATTCCTTGCTATTATATTACCCCTTTTGGATGTTTATGGGCTTTATTTTACACATTTATATCATTTTTGGGACTAGCCTACTAACCGGAGGCCCAGCCCGTATTGCTGTTTTTTGCCTATTTCAGTATTTGGAAGAAAAGGAATATCAAACGGAGTCCAAATGGAATGAAACCTTCGGGAGCGTGATTTTTGGAACGAACGTGATCCAGAGGACTTGGAGTGCAAGTCAAGAAGCAGCCAAGTCCTCCATGAGATAGGACGGTACGCCCCCCTATAGGGTGCGCCCCCCTATCTCGTGGGCCCCTCGGGCGACCACCGACGTACTTCTTCCTCCTATATAAGCCTACGTACCCCGAAAACATCTAGGGAGCCAACGAAACACAATTTCCACCGCCGTAACTTTCTGTATCCGCGAGATCTCATCTTGGAGCCTTCGCCGACACTCTGCCGGAGGGGGAATCGACCATGGAGGGCTTCTACATCAACATCCTTGCCCCTCCGATGAGTTGTGAGTAGTTTACCACAGACCTACGGGTCCATAGTTATTAGCTAGATGGCTTCTTCTCTCTTTTTGGATCTCAATACAATGTTCTCCCCCTCTCTTGTGGAGATTTATTCGATGTAAACTCTTTTTGTGGTGTGTTTGTCGAGATCCGATGAATTGTGGGTTTATGATCAAGTTTATCCATGAATAATATTTGAATCTTCTCTGAATTCTTTTATGTATGATTGAGTTATCTTTGCAAGTCTCTTTGAATTATCAGTTTGGTTTGGCCTACTAGATTGATCTTACTTGCCATGGGAGAAGTGCTTAGCTTTGGGTTCAATCTTGCGGTGTCCTTTCCCAGTGACAGCAGGGGCAGCAAGGCACGTATTGTATTGTTTCCATCGAGGATAAGAAGATGGGGTTTATATCATATTGCTGGAGTTTATCTCTCTACATCATGTCATCTTGCTTAATGCGTTACTCTGTTCTTTCTGAACTTAATCCTCTAGATGCAGGCAGGAGTCGGTCGATGTGTGGAGTAATAGTAGTAGATGTAGGCAGGAGTCGGTCTACTTGTTGCGGATGTGATGCCTATATCCATGATCATGCCTAGATAATCTCATAATTATTTGCTTTTCTATCAATTGCTCGACAGTAATTTCTTCACCCACCGTAATACTTATGCTATCTTGAGAGAAGCCACTAGTGAAACCTATGGCCGCCGGGTCTATCTCTTATCATATTTGCTTTCAATCTACTTTTGTTTGTATCTTTACTTTTTGCATCTATCTTATAAAATACCAAAAATATATTTATCTTATCATACTACCTCTATTAGATCTCACTTTCGCAAGTGGCCGTGAAGGGATTGACAACCCCTTTATTGCGTTGGTTGCAAGTTCTTTGTTTGTTTGTGTAGGTTCGTGGGACTTTTGAGGAGCCTCCTACTGGATCGATACCTTGGTTCTCAAAAACCGAGGGAACTACTTACGCTACTATTGCTGCATCACCCTTTCCTCTTCAAGGAAAACCAACACAAGCTCAAGACGTAGCAAGAAGGATTTCTGGCGCCGTTGCCGGGGAGGTCTTCTCTCAAGTCAAGACATACCAAGTACCCATCACAAACCCATCTCCCTCGCATTTACATTATTTGCAATTTGCCTCTCGTTTTCCTCTCCCCCACTTCACCCTTGCCGTTTTATTCGCCCTCTCTTTCCCAATCTCCTCCTATCTTCCGTTTGCTTTCTCATCGCCATGGCCGAATCAAAAAGAACTAAGGGCTCTTTCCTAGGTTCTGGAACCTTGGATAACCCCTCTATCCTCTCTAAGCTCATAAATAATGATGCTATAGAAAGACCCAACGGGGTCACCAATGAGAGCTTGAATAATTTTGATGAGGATGACTCTGGAATTTTCACTATTTACTTGATGAGTCTTTAAAAGATACTTGGGATAGGTTATTAAGGATTCGGGCTAGCTATGTGCCACAATATCAAATTGAAGTTTACTTAAAAAGTTTCTATGTTGGCTTGCCCGCTTCCTTCAAACAAGTTTTAGATTCTATCTTTGAAGAAGGTTTTCTTGAAGGGGATGCTATAGATACCTATGAAAAAATGAAAACCATATTTGGGCACCCTATGAATGATAAGGTTGAATCAACTACTCTCTTGTGCTTTTATCAAAATGAAATTATTAAAGAGATGAAATCTAGTTTAGAGGCAAACTTCCGTAACGTGCTTAATCTTACTTCTTATATTAATGGCCATGTTCTTACCATAAATAGAAGAATGAATGCCATAGAAATGAGATCTTCCTCTCCGAGTGCCAAAGATGGCACTACTTAGATCTATCTTCGCTTTTATGCCTAGCTAGGGGCGTTAAACGATAGCGCTAGTTGGGAGGCAACCCAATTTTCTTTATGTTTTTTTTGTACCTGTTTAGTAATAAATCTTGCATCTATCTTATGTTTAATTGTGTTTTTATCTTTTAATTGGTGTTTGTGCCAAGTAGAACCTATAGGATAACCTATGATGATAGTTGATTTGATTCTGCTGAAAAACAGAAACTTTGCGCGCACGAATTTAGTTTTGTTAAATCACAGAAACGTGCTTTTGCATTGATTCTTTTTGCTTCTGATCAATAGAAAATTGTCCAGGACTTCCTATTTTGGTATGAATTTTAGAGCTCCATAAGTGTGCGTTAGTTACAGATTGATACAGACTGTTCTATTTTTTGACAGATTCTGTTTTTCGTGTGTTGTTTGCTTATTTCGATGCATCTATGGCTAGTAAAATAGTTTATAAACCATAGAGAAGTTGGATTATATTAGGTTTAACACCAAAATAAATAAAGAATTAGTTCATTATAGTACCTTATGTGGTGGTTTTGTTTTCTTTCACTAACGGAGCTTATAAGATTTCCTGTTGAGTTTTGTGTTGTGAAGTTTTCAAGTTTTGGGTAAAGCTTTTATGGACTATGGAATAAGAAGTGGCAAGAGCCTAAGCTTGGGGATTCCCAAGGCACCCCAAGATATTCAAGAATAGCCAAAATCCTAAGCTTTGGGATGCCCCGGGATGGCATCCCCTCTTTCGTCTTCATTCATTGGTAACTTTACTTGGAGCTATATTTTTATTCGCCACATGATATGTGTTTTGCTTGGAGCATCGTGTATTATATTAGTCTTTGCTTTTTAAGTTTACCACAATCATCCTTGCTGTACACACCTTTTGGGAGAAGCCTATTTGATTATAATTTGCTAGAATACTCTATGTGCTTCACTTATATCTTTTGAGCTTGATAGTTTTTGCTCTAGTGCTTCACTTATATCTTTTAGAGCATGGTGGTGACTTAATTTTTGTAGAAATTTCTAGTCTCTCATGCTTTACTTATATATTTTTGAGAGTCTTTTAGAACAGCATTGTATTTTCTATGGTTATAAAATTTGTCCTAGAATGGTAGGCATCCAAGTTGGGTATAATAAAAACTATCATAGGAAGTGAATTGGATGCTATGATCAATTTGATACTTGATAATTGTTTTGAGATATGGAGGTAGTGATATTAAAGTCATGCTAGTTGGGTGATTATGAATTTAAATAATTCTTGTGTTGAAGTTAGCAAGTCCCGTAGCATGCACGTATGGTTAAACTTGTGTAACAAATTTGAAACATGAAGTGTACCTGGCTTGTGCATCCTTATGAGTGGCGGTCGGGGACGAGCGATGGTCTTTTCCTACCAATCTATCCCCCTAGGAGCATGCGCGTAGTGCTTGATTTTTGATGACTTCTAAATTTTTGCAATAAGTATATGAGTTCTTTTGACTAATGTTGAGTCCATGGATTATACGCACTTTTACCTTTCCACCATTGCTAGCCTCTTCGGTACCGTGCATTGCCCTTTCTCACCTTGAGAGTTGCTGTAAACTTCGCCGGTGCATCCAAACCCCGTGATACGATACGCTCTATCACACATAAACCTCCTTATATCTTCCTCAAAACAGCCACCATACCTACCTATTATGGCATTTCCATAGCCATTCCGAGATATATTGCCATGCAACTTTCCACCGTTCCGTTCATCATCATGACATACTTTACTTTTGTCATATTGCCATCACATGATCATGTAGTTGACATTATATTTGTGGCAAAGCCACCATGCATTATTTTTCATACATGTCACTCTTGATTCATTGCACCATCCCGGTACACCGCCGGAGGCATTCATATAGAGTCATATCTTGTTCTAGTTTCGAGTTGTAATTCATATGTTGTAATCAATAGAAGTGTGATGATCATCATTAGAGCATTGCCCAAAAAAAGAAAAAAAAGAAAGGCCAAAAGAAAAAAAGAAAGGCCCAAATAAATAAATAAATAAATAAATAAAACGGGCAATGTTACTATCTCTTTTTCCACAATTGTGCTTCAAAGTAGCACCTTGTTCTTCATGTAGTGAGTCTCATATTTTGTGCTTCAAAGTAGCACCATGTTTTTTCATATAGTGAGTCTCAAAAGTTGTCTTTTTCATACTAGTTGGAATTTTTCATTATAGAACTTGGCTTGTATATTCCTACGATGGGCTTCCTCAAATGCCCTAGGTCTTCGTGAGCAAGCAAGTTGGATGCACACCCACTAGTTTTCTTTTGTTGAGCATTCATTTATAGCTCTAGTGCATCCGTCGCATGGCAATCCCTACAAATCATGTTGACATCAATTGATGGGCATATCCATAGCCCGTTGATTATCCTTGTCAATATGATACTTTGTCTTTTTTTTGTCTTCTCCACACAATCCCCGTCATCATATTCTATTCCACCCAGTGCTATATCCATGGCTCACGCTCATGTATTGCATGAAGGTTGAAAAAGTTTGAGATTATTTAAGTATGAAACAATTGCTTGGCTTTTCATCGGGGGTATAGAAGTTGGAACATCTTTGTGTGACGAAAATGAAGCATAGCCTAACTATATGATTTTGTACGGATGAACTTTCTTTTGCCATGTTATTTTGAGAAGACATGATTACTTTGATTAGTATGGTTGAAGTGTTACTATTTCTTTTATCAATATGAACTTTTATTTTGAATCATTTGGATCTGAACATTCATGCCACAATAAAGAAAATAACATTGAGAATTATGCTAGGTAGCATTCCACATCAAAAATTCTTTTTTATCATTTACCTACTCGAGGACGAGCAGGAATTAAGCTTGGGGATGCTTGATACGTCTCCAACGTATCTATAATTTTTGATTGTTCCATGCTATTATATTACCCCTTTTGGATGTTTATGGGCTTTATTTTACACATTTATATCATTTTTGGGACTAACCTACTAACCGGAGGCCCAACCCATATTGCTGTTTTTTTGCCTAGTTCAGTATTTTGAAGAAAAGGAATATCAAACGGAGTTCAAACAGAGTCCAAACAGAATCAAACCTTCGGGAGCGTGATTTTTGGAACGAACGTGATCCAGAGGACTTGGAGTGCAAGTCAAGAAGCAGTCGAGGCCTCCACGAGGTAGGAGGGCGCCCCCCCCCCCCTATAGGGCATGCCCCCTGTCTCGTGGGCCCCTCGGGCAGCCACCGGCGTACTTATTCCTCCTATATAAGCCTACGTACCCCGAAAACATCCAGGGAGCCAACGAAACACAATTTCCACCGCTGTAACCTTCTGTATCCACGAGATCTCATCTTGGAACCTTCACCGGCACTCTGCCGGAGGGGGAATCGACCATGGATGGCTTCTACATCAACATCCTTGCCCCTCCGATGAGTTGTGAGTGGTTTACCACAGACCTACGGGTCCATAGTAATTAACTAGATGGCTTCTTCTCTCTTTTTGGATCTCAATACAATGTTCTCCCCCTCTCTTGTGGAGATCTATTCAATGTAAACTCTTTTTGCGGTGTGTTTGTCGAGATCCGATGAATTGTGAGTTTATGATCAAGTTTATCTATGAATAATATTTGAATCTTCTTTGAATTCTTTTATGTATGATTGAGTTATCTTTCCAAGTCTCTTCGAATTATCAGTTTGCTTTGGCCTACTAGATTGATCTTTCTTGCCATGGGAGAAGTGCTTAGCTTTGGGTTCAATCTTGCGGTGTCCTTTCCCAGTGACAGCAGGGGCAACAAGGCACGTATTGTATTGTTGTCATCGAGGATAAGAAGATGGGGTTTATATCATATTGCTTGAGTTTATCCCGCTACATCATGTCATCTTGCTTAATGCGTTACTCTGTTCTTTATGAACTTAATACTCTAGATGCAGGCATGAGTCGGTCGATGTGTGGAGCAATAGTAGTAGATGCAGGCAGGAGTCGGTCTACTTGTTGCGGACGTGATGCCTATATCCATGATCATGCCTAGATAATCTCATAATTATTCTCTTTTCTATCAATTGCTCGATAGTAATTTGTTCAGCCACCGTAATACTTATGCTATCTTGAGAGAAGCCACTAGTGAAACCTATGGCCCCCGGGTCTATCTCTTATCATATTTGCTTTCAATCTACTTTTATTTGCATCTTGACTTTTTGCATCTATCTTATAAAATACCAAAAATATATTTATCTTATCATACTATCTCTATTAGATCTCACTTTCACAAGTGGTCATGAAGGGATTGACAACCCCTTTATTGCGTTGGTTGCGAGTTCTTTGTTTGTTTATGTAGGTGCGTGGGACTTTTGAGGAGCCTTCTACTGGATTGATACCTGGGTTATCAAAAACTGAGGGAAATACTTACGCTACTATTGCTGCATCACCCTTTCCTCTTCATGGAAAACCAACGCAAGCTCAAGACGTAGCACCATGCCATAAAGAAAAGAATGTGATGAACATGTTAGGCAGCATTCCACAGCAAAAGTTCTGTTTTTAGCATTTACCTACTCGAGGACGAGCAGGAATTAAGCTTGGGGATGCTGATACGTCTCCAACGTATCTATAATTTTTTATTGTTCCATGCTGTTATATTATCATTCTTCGATGTTCTACAATCATTTTATAGTCATTTTATATCATTTTTTGGTACTAACCTATTGACATAGTTCCCAGTGCCAGTTGCTGTGTTCTGCATGTTTTTTACATCATAGGAAATCAATAACAAACGGAGTCCAAATGCAGTGAAACTTATTGAGGATTTTTTTGGGCCAGAAGTCATCCAATGGGCAAGGAAGGCACCTGGGGGTGCTCCGAGGGGAGCACAACCCACCAGGGCACGCATGGAGGCCCAGGTGCGCCCAGGTGGGTTGTGCCGACCTCGGGTGCCCCTGAACCGCCTCTTTGCTCTATAAATACCCCAATATTCCAGAAACCTAGGGGAGTCGACGAAAATCTATTTCAGCCGTCGTAGAGTCTAGAACCACCAGATCCAATCTAGACACCATCACGGAGGGGTTCACCACTTCCATTGGTGCCTCTCTGATGATGCGTGAGTAGTTCTTTGACCTACGGGTCCGTAGTTAGTAGCTAGATGGCTCTCTATCTCTCTCTTGATTGTCAATATAATGGTCTCTTGGAGATCCATATGATGCAAGTCTTTTTGTAGTGTGTTTGTTGGGATCTGATGAACTTTGAGTTTATGATCAGATCTATATTTTTATCCATGAAAGTTATTTGAGTCTTATTTGATCTCTTATATGCGTGATTGATTATAGCCTCATATTTCTTCTACGATAATTGGGTTTTGTTTGGCAAACTTGATCTATTTATCTTGCAATGGGAAGATGTGCTTTGTGATGCGCTCGGTCTTACGGTGCTCGATCCTAGTGACAGAAAGGGAAACAACACATATGTGTTGTTGCTATTAAGGTTAAGAAGATGGGGGTATATTTCTACATAAATTGATCTTGTCTACATCATGTTATCGTTCTTATTGCATTACTCCATTTGTCCATGAACTTAATACACTAGATGCATGCTGGATAGCGGTCGATGTGTGGAGTAATAGTAGTAGATGCAGGCAGGAGTCGGTCTACTAATCTTGGACGTGATGCCTACATAATGATCATTGCCTGGATATCATCATGATTATTGAAGTTCTATCAATTGCCCAGCAGTAATTGTTTTCCCACCGTTTGCTATTTTTCTTGAGAGAAGCCACTAGTGAAACCTACGACCCCCGGATCTCTTTTCATCATATTTGCCTTTGCGATCTATTTTTCTTTTCATTTATTTTCAGATATATTAAACTAAAAATACAAAAATACCTTGCTGCAATTTATTTGTTCCGTGATCTAATTATCCTATCTACCACTTTTACCTCACGTTATTTGCCTATCTAGAAGCACCGTACCCGAAAGTGATTGACAACCCCTTTAACACATCAGGTTGCGAGTATTTGTTATTTGTATGCAGGTGCTGTTTACGTGGTGTGAGGAGGTTCTCCTACTGGTTCGATAACCTTGGTCTCATCACTGAAGGAAATACCTAGCGTCGCTATACTGCATCATTCCTTCCTCTTTTGGGAAATACCGACGTAGTTCTAGCAGACATCAAAGTGTTGTATGAGTTTGTTGCTATGAGGATCTTGGACAAGACCATCGACAATGCGGTGTTGTGTTCTCAACGATCAAAGAAGCCCAACCTTGCTTTGAAGGCCAAGGCTAGTGTGGAAGAAGAGAGTGAAGAGGAAGAAGAGGAATGTTGCCCCGAACATACCAAGTATGCTTATCATGAGCACATGGCTCTCGCGTCATGACAATTTTAGAGCAAGAAGAACACAAGGCCCAACTTCAACAAGAATAACCCAAGTGGCACCAAGGGCAAGCAACATGCCAGGACATGCTATAATTGTGGAAATGTGAGCCACTTTGTTGCGGAATGCCCGTACGAGAAGAGGGAAGACAATGGGGGCAAGCTTATCCGAAAAGACAAGGCCAAGTCCTTCCCCAACAAGAACAACTTCACCAAGAAGACTCCTCCCAAAGGGTTAGTGGCACAAGAAGAGTAAAATGAGGATGATGATGATGATGACGGTGAGACGGTCGCCATGGCCTCCGTCGCCATTGCAACAACTCCACGGGTGTCCCTCTTCGACTCACCCAACAAGAACATCATCGCCAAGTGCCTAATGGCTAAAGCCACCAACAAGGTAACCCCCAACATCAAAACCACCATCACTACTAATCCTTCCTTGATGGATTGCATTGATGAAAGTGAGGGGTCGAAGGAGGAAGAAAATGAATATGAGTCCTTTAGAAATAAGCTCAAGGGTAGATCCAAGAAGCACTTCGTTGCTCTCTTGGAACAACTTGGTGAATCCAATGACATGATCGAGGCTCACGAAGATACCATCTCTAAGATGGAAGAGCATAGTCATGACTATGCCGATGAGATATCGGATCTCTCAAATGCGCTTGAGGAAGAGCGTGGTCATTGTTTGGCTCTTGAGGAGTCACACAATGATGATCATGCGAAATTAAGGAAAGGTCTTGATCATGCTCTTGTTGTACCTCGTGTGCTCAATTCCGAGAAGGCTAAACTTCAGGTTAACCATGCTAGACTCAAGGAGGAGTTTGATATATTTGACAAGGCTCACAAGGTCTTTAAGAGTGCTCATGCAAGCCTCAAAGTGTCTCATGATCAACTCCAAGTGAAGCTAACCGAGGAGAAAGCCACATTTCCTCATATGGTCTTAATTGATAATGCATATGCTACTAACCCGTGCTGTGAGAATGTGCATCTTGTGGAGGATAATGCCAAGTTGCAGGAGCAACTTGAGAAAGGCCTTGTGTCGTGCATACAAGGAGAGAAGAACCTTAACGAACTTTTGAGTAATCAAAAGGAAGTTGTGGCCATGGAGGGGATTGGGTTTGCACCCAAGTCCAAGAAGAAGAACAAGAATGACAAGACCACACAACCTCCTCCTCTCAAGCAAACCTTTGTGAAGGAGAGAGAGGGTACTCCTAAGAAGAAGAACAACAACACGAAGGGTGGCGGTGTCAAGAAGGGCAATGCCACTCCTTCCAATAAAGCCGACGATTTTAAACCTTCTTATGTGTTATGTCGTGCTAGTGATGGGCATGTTTATGCCAAATTTGTTGGGTCTTCTTATGAGTACATTGAATGGTCAATTTGGGTTCCTAAGACTCTTGCTGCTAACATCAAAGGACCCATTATAAAATAGGTACCTAAAACCAAGCATTGATCTCTTGTAGGTGTTTGCTTCCGGTGGGGGATCATGGTTGCTCGATAGTGGAGCCACAAATCATATGACCGGAAGAAAGGACTTGGTGGTGGACGTGCACAAGGTTTCATCTATGCCCACCAATGTCGAATGGGGTGACGCTTCATCATATAAGGTATTGGGTCTTGGTAAGGTTGTCATTTCTCATGATCTCACGATCGAGAAAGTCATGCTTGTTGAGTTCCTTGCATACAACTTACTTTTTGTTCATCAACTTGCACTCATGGGCTTTGCCACTTTCTTTGATATTGATACCATGGCCCACTTGTGGAGCAAGAATCTTAAGGTAGCGTTTGTTGGGCATGTCGAGAATGGTCTTTATGTGATTAACTTTTCGGAGCAACCCACTAAGACTGCGACATGCCTAATGGCTAAAGTTGATGTGGGATGGCTTTGGCATTGCCGTTTAGCCCACGTCAATATGAGATCTTTGCAAAGTCTTCTCAAGGGGGACCATGTCCGTCGACTAACAAATGTTAGTTTTGCCAAGATCATTCTTGCAGTTCTTGTATCAAAGGAAAGCTACATGAGAAGGCTCACCCTCCCACAACTATCATCTACTCTAAGAGGCCCTTGGAGCTCCTTCACTCGGATCTCTTTGGGCCTTCATACTTTGATAGTCTTGGGGGTAGAAAGGATTGCTTGGTGATTGTGGATGATTACTCAAGATACACATGGGTATATTTCTTCAAGAGGAAGAGTGAGACCCAACAAACCGCATCGACTTTGCAAATGAAGCCCAATGTCAACACAATGCAAAGGTCTTGACAATAAGAAGTGACAACAGCACCGAGTTCAAGAACTACACCTTGGATGAGTTTCTTAGTGATGAGGGGATCAAGCATCAGTATTCCGCGCCTTACACCCCTCAACAAAATGGTGTAGTGGAGAGGAAGAACCGGACATTGATGGAAGTGGCAAGGACCATGATGGTGGAGTACAAGTGTCCGTATAACTTTTGGGCCGAAGCCATCAACACTGCTTGTCATGCATCCAATCGGCTCTATCTCCGCAAAGGCTTGAACAAGACTCGATATGAGATACTCACCGGTAACAAGCCCAACCTCAAGTACTTCCGGGTGTTCGGTTGTATGTGTTTCATTCTAAAGAGAGGTGTTCGTTTGTCTAAATTTAAGGCTAGAGCTCATGAGGGCATATTTGTTGGTTATGCTACAAACTCTCATGCTTACCGTGTCCTCAACAAGTCCATGGGACTCATTGAGGATGCGTGTAACTTGGAGTTTGATGAGAATAATGCCTCCCAAGTGGAGCAAAGTGCTACTTGTGATGTAGGTGATGAAATTCCTCCCCAAGCCATAAGAAGAATGGGTGTTGGTCATATCCTACCCATTGAGGAACCCCTTGTGGCCAAAGGAGAAGGACAATGTTCCACTCAAGTGGAACCATCACCAACCCAAGACCCACACGCTTCCAAAGAACAAAGTGAAGGCCATCAACCAAGTGAACATGATCAAGGGCAAGATCAATCTCAAGATGGTGGTGAACCACCAAGTGATTCCCAAGGTCAAGTTCTCCCCCCCGGGCAAGTTCAAGATCAAGAGCAAGCTCAAGATCAAGAACAAGCTCAAGACGATGCTCAAGATGATCAAGTTATCTCTCCTCAACTCTCTCTTGAGGAGGAGTTGGAGCGTCGTGCCGCCAAGATTGCATCCAAGCTCACTACCAAATATCATCTCATGAAGAATGTGCTTGTAAGCTTAAGAAAGGGGCTAAGAACTCATAGACAATTAGCAAACTATTGTGAACATCATGCGTTTGTTTCTTGTGTTGAACCCCAAAGGTATATGAGGCGCTTGAGGATCCGGATTGGCTTAATGCCATGCATGAAGAACTCAACAACTTCAAGCACAACAAGGTGTGGTGATTGGTGCCAAGGCCAAAGGGGAACCATAATGTCATTGGAACCAAGTGGATATTCAAGAACAAGCAAGATGCTCGTGGGATTATCGTTCATAACAAGGATCGTTTGGTAGCACTAGGCTACTCCCAAGTCGAGGGTATCGACTACGGTGAAACCTTTGCTCCCGTTGTCGGTGTCAAAACCGGCAGATCTCGGGTACGGGGTCCCAAACTGTGTGTCTAAGGATCGAAGGTAACAGGAGGCAAGGGACATGATGTTTACCCAGGTCCAGGCCCTGTTAATGGAGGTAATACCCTACTTCCTACTTGATTGACTTTGATGAGTATAGGGGTTACAAGAGTTGATCTACCTCGATATCGTAATGGCTAAATCCTAGATGTCCAGCCTGTATGATTATTCTTCCCCTATGGACTAAACCCTCCGGTTTATATAGACACCGGAGGGATCTAGGGTTTTACAGAGTCGATTTACAGAGAAAGGAAGATGCAAAATCTGAGTGCCAAGCTTGCCATCCACGCAAAGGAGAGTCCCATCTGGACATGAGGGAGGGCCTTTTGTCTTGTATCTTCGCGGCCCATCAGTCTGGCCCATATCGCATAGCCCGGACGCCCGAGGACCCCCTAGTCCAGGACTCCCTCAGTAGCCCCTGAACCGGGCTTCAATGACGATGTATCCGGCGCGCAGATTGTCTTCAACATTGCAAGGCGGGTTCCTTCTCCGAATACTCCAAAGCATTCTTCCACACATAAGAGTTGTATCAGACCCTGCTTACAACCCTAAGCTATAAAAGCAACAATACCTAAAACAAAATAAGTCATGTCCATGAGCAACCTTTTCGATGAGATGTTATGTTCTGGCGTTGTTATTATTCTGAACCATTTTTACATCCCCCGTTTCGCGTTTCGAGGCACGGCCATTGACATGTATTGTCAAAGCAGAGATTGTGTCCCCTTATCATGGGATTCTCATCCATGTGGGTTTGGGTAATCCAACCATGCCATTCGCACGTCTCCTTGGGAATAGGCGAGGTTTAAGGCTTATGAGGGGGTGCTTGATATTCACTGCCTCTATAAGAGGGCAAAGACCCATCCATTCACCTCACGCCTTCTTCTTCCACTACCCTTCTGTCCCGGAGCTCCAGTTCCCAAGTTCTAAACTTTCCCTTCGCTCCAACTTCTCCAGCAATGGCTGGATCCAGTTTCCAGGGCAAGTGGATGGCCTCCTCCGTAACGGAGAAGGACATCAAAGATCTACGTGAGGCGAGGTACCTGACGGCGGATATTAAAAACAGGCTTCAAACCCCGGGGCAGGTCATCCCCACTGCGCAGCCCGGTGAGAGGGTGATATTTATCCCCCACTTCCTCTGAGGACTTGGGTTCACCCTCCATCCCTTTGTCCGAGGTCTCATGTTCTACTACGGGCTGGATTTTCATGATCTGGCCCCAAATCCCTTCCTCCACATCTCAGCATTCATCTTCGTGTGTGAGGCATTCCTCCGCATCCCCCACACTTCGGCTTGTGGCTCAAGGTCTTTAATGTGAAGCCGAAGGTGGTCGAGGTCCAACACGCTGAGTGCGGCGGCACCATGGTGAGCAAGTTCAACCATGTCACCTGGCCCAAAGGGAGATTTGTGGATACTGTCAAGGTATGGCAGCAGGAGTGGTTCTACATCACCGAACCCCGCGGCACAAAGTGGGCCACTGCTCCTGCTTTCATATCTAGACCTCCGTTGTGGCTCGCGTCCTGGACCAACAAGGGTCTAGACTGGGGATCACCTAACGAAGTATCGACACTGCACAAGCGCATCAAGAGCATGATAGCAAAGTACAACACCCTTGCTGATGTAATCCAGGTGATGCTTATCTGCCGAGCTCTTCCCTGCCAACGATGGCCTCTGAAAATGTGGGAGTTTAATCCGGAAGGGCCATGAACCATGCAGCGATTCTTCGGCATGACGCACAAAGGGATCTAGAAGCTGCTCTTCAAGAAGCAGAAGACGTGGCCAAGGACTTCTGATGACACCGGCCTTGACTGCAACAATCCGGCATCCCCAGTAAGTATCATATTTTCGAACATCACTTAGCTCATCAATCTTAGGGAGGGGTACGAAAAATTTCATTGCCTGAATAGGGCTGGATAAAGAAGGCGGAGCGGATAAAGTGTCCGTTCCCTCTCCCCGAAATCCTAGTCGAGCTCTGTTGATGAGGATGCCGGTCCCGGCGCCCTACCAGGCGCCGGTGAAGAAGGACAAGAAGAAAAAGAGCAAGGAGGCCGAAGGTGGCCTCCATCATGAAGGTACTTCAGGCGCTATGGCCAGAGGAACCGAGGCTCCTTCCTCTCACGAGGGAGATGAAGACGAGGACGAGGAGGAGGAGGAGGAGGAGGAGGAGGAGGAAGAGAACCCTCCTCTCAAAGGGAAAAAGAGGCCAGCCTCCGTAGATCTGGAGGAGGGGGCATCCAAGAGGGGAAAGATATCCCTCTCGGATGATTCAGATTCAGGCACCGAAGCTGTCCCCAAGCACCGTCCTCGAGCCAAGCCCCTTGCCGAATCGTAAGTACCTTAGGATGCCTTACGTACATCCAATATTTTTATAAATTATAAGAATAATATCCAATTTCATGTTTCAGTCCGGCCTGTGACATCCCTCAAGAATCATCTTCATCGGGGGATCTTTCGCTGGAGAAGATGGAGAGCGAGACGAATCCACAAGCTTCCTCGTCTCCTAGGGTGGAGGACACTGAGGTGTCATCCCAAAGGATTACTCTGGGATCCGGAGAAGTACGGGAGGGCACGAAGAAGGCGCCAGAGGATAACACCTTGGCTGCCGAGAACATGAGGGGCGCAACCCTCATGGAGACCGGCGACAGGGGTCTTGAATCATCCGACCCCCGGCCGAATATTGTTTTGAAGAAACAAACGGTTCCGGAATTGAAACAGTAGCCCCCCTCCGCGGGAGGGGGAGACTGCTATTCCGGCAGCAACCTCTATTAATGCAGATGTGCCGAATATGTTGATGGATGCTCTTCAAAGTGCGTCCGTCTTGGAGGAGCATCGTACCTTGATGGGTACGGTGGTTGAGAAGGTTTAGTCTACTAAGAGCGGGCTGAATGAAGCCTTCACGAGCCTACTAACAGGCTTCGAGGTATGCGATGTAATGTCTTTAGCCGCTTTCCATATGAAAAATCGCCTGTATATAGATAGTAGCCCCTGAGACTCTGTTTGGTCCATGAAGGAGGGAGAACAGAGGATCTATAGATATCCGTAAGAAATAACATACTTATCTTTTTGACAAAAAACAGGCTTCGCTGTTAGCGGCGACCGTTCAGGCCGCCGAAGTTTCTGAACTGAAGCGGAAACTGCAGCTGGTCGACGAGGACAATATCCATATTAATAAGCGGCTCGGCGAGGTGCAGGGTATGTTTCAAGTACTCCACATATAATTGAATTAGTTTGCAAATGCTAAGTTGAAGCTTACGCGCTGCTATATGCATAATTGCAGATGGCGCTACGAAGGAGCAGGCAAGGGTGAGCGATGCGGCCACTGAGAAAATGGCTGCTGATTTGAAGGCCGAACTCTCCACCCAGCGCCAGTTCGAGGAGGTGGTATCCAAAGTTGAGCAAGATCTCAAGGACGCCACTCGCAAGTGCGAGCTCCTCGAGGAGGAGAATAAAGCTAAGGCGACCGAACTCGCCAAGGCCCGTCAGGAAGCACAAGAGGTGTGGTCCGAATCCAGAGTGGCTCGCGAGGAGATCCGAGAGGCCGGACAGATAGCGGCTGGTAAGCCCTTTCTTTTCAATATAAGTTTGGTGATTAGAGGTAAGCCTTGATTAATCCACTATGGAGTTCTCGAGACGCCTTTGCGGATCTTCCGAAGAGCGCGGTCGACACTTCCCAATTCTACCGAGCCGAGGAGCTGTTCTGGTCGTAGTTCACAACGCAGGAGCGCTCATCACTGCTGAACGACCAAATGGCGAAGTGGGCCGAGCTGCATAAGATGTCCATAGCGGCCATGAAGGAGGTCATAGTCCGGCTGTGTCCAGCTGACCCCCTTCCGAGCAGCTATTTTGGCCTAGTGCGGCGACTCATCGATGTCGTGCCCCGAAGATGCAATCATGCGGTCAGTGTGCATAGAAGGTGCACGGATGGCATTCGCCCGTGTCAAGATGCATTGGGCGAAGATGAAGGCCGCCATTATCGCGGTTTAGGGTCCTCCTGAAGGCAAGGACCACCGCACGCCGCAACGCTATTTAGACAATGTCCTAGAGAGTTCTCGCTTGATAGAGGGTCAATGCTCAAAAGACATTATATTCGAATGAATGTATCCAAACGATCCAGACGTGTTTATTATATATATTAAGGCTTTGTGATATATTTGTGCCATTGTCTGAAAGTTCTTTCCTCCTGTGTGGCCGTTTTTGTATTCTTGAGAGTTTTCCAGTCGTCGGCTTCGCCCCCCACGTAGATGCTACGGGGGTGTTCAGAATGGCACATGAGCACTCTTGTCCCAACGTCTTTGTACGTAACGGAGGTTTCAGTGTGGCAAACTAGGCAATCGAACTATATGGCTTTACCACTCTCACTTAGCCATAGGAGTTTGAAAATGGGGCTATAAAATAGCCCCTGGTACATATGCGGCTATCCGAATGCAGATGCGTTACGCACATGACCGGAAAAACAGTCCTTCGTTTAATACAGAAAAAAAATCATTAAATATTTAGTAAGTCATCGAGTGGCTGACCAGCTCTCGCTGCATCATGACAGTCAGTTTTTGGCTTTCTCTACTGAGGTGCTTGACCGGACGAACCAGAAACACAATCGCGGTAGTTCTCCCTTTACTACCCTAGCCAAACAAACGGAACGTAAGGTAGCAAACACAAGAGCCGAGAAACCCAACTATTGACCAAAGACATAATTCAGAGCCGATGCATATAATGCCAAGTTCTGGACGCCGAAGTGTGCTACAAAACTGTTCGGGCTTTTATTTGGCAACACATATGTGGCCGTATTGATCCCCTAGCAATGGGAGGCAAGGTATGTGAGTGAGACAACCGGGGAGACGGAGTACAATTTTATGAATAAAGTTGATACTGAAAAATTGTTCCCACTAGGCTCTGATTGATACGTCAAAACGTGATCTTACAGAGGGTACCATAAGCACCAAATCCTTTTTTACATGCCGGGTGTATAATAATAAGGAGAAAAGCTCAATACAGGTCCTTTGAATAAGGTTTGTTCTGAAGAGTCCTTTGGATATCCTGTCGCACGTCTGTGCCGCTTTTGCCTTGTAGAGAGGGGTTCCTTAAAAGGAATGGTCTTCAATTATCCGCACGAAACCGGGATCGAAGAGAGTCCTTGTAAGTCTGTAGGATATATAGGTTCGAATGCACCTGTGGTAGGAGAGAAAAAGTAATCAAAGAAAGGTGGAAGGTCATACATGATCGAACCGTACTATAGACCTGTCCTATTCTGCCTCCGTTGATGCCCAAGGTATTTTGAGTGTGTAATGATGCATGCGCGATACGAATTCCACGAGTGTGTTCGGCGATCGACGGAGGTGATACTGCTAGTCTAGCTCTGGAAGTACCGAGCCGTTAGCTTGCGGGACTGACCGAACTCTTTTAGCAAAGTCCGGTGGCTTGATGGCCGATGCGGTGTTCAGCTTGAGGGGGCCGCTCTGTACTTCGGCCGCGAGAGCCGCAGTGTGCTCCTCCGTATGGAGGGAGCGTTCCGTGTTTCCATTGACTGTTATGACGCCGCGTGGACCGGGCATCTTGAGCTTTAAAATAAGCATAGTGCGGGACTGCGTTGAACTGAGTGAAAGCGGTCCGTCCAAGCAGTGCGTGATAGCCACTACGGAAGGGGACTATATCGAAGATCAAGTCTTTGCTGCGGAAGTTGTCTGGCGAGCCGAAGACAACTTCCAATGTTATTGAGCCCGAGAAACGGGCCTCTATGCTAAGTATTACGCCTTTAAAGGTAGTTTTAGTGGGCTTGATTCGTGATGGATCAATTCCCATTTTTGCTAACATTGCCCTGGTAAAGCAGGTTAAGACTACTGCCGTGTCCATGAGGACTCGTGTGAGGTGGAATCCATTAATGATTGGGTCGAGGACCAAAGCTGCCGATCCTCTATGACGGATACTATTCGGGTGATCCTTTAGATCAAAGGTGATCGGACATGCCGACCATGGGTTGAATTTTGGGGCGACTGGCTCTACAACGTAGACATCGCTTAATGCGCCTTGCGCTCCCGCTTGGGGATGTGAGTGACATAGATCATATTCACCATTTTTACCTCGGGGGGAAATTTCTTCTGCCCCCCTGTATTCGATGGGCGAGGCTCTTCTTCGTCGTCCTCGCTGGGCAGCCTTTTCCCCTTGTGTTCGGTGTTAAGCTTGCCGGCCTGTTCAAAGACCCAACAATTACTGTTGGTGTGATTGGCAGGTTTATCGGGGGTACCATGAATCTGGCAAGGTCGATCAAGTATTCTGTTCAAACTGGATGGACCATCTTTGCCTTCTTTGAATGGCTTCTTCCGTTGACCGGATTTGGAGCCACTGAATCTGGCGTTGACCGTCGTGTCTTTGTTATCGTTTTGATGCTTGTGCTTGTTGTGTCATGGCCTGCCATTGTCGTCCAGGGCTTCAGAGGTGCCTGGGTTGCTGGTACTATTGCTTCTACGAGCTAGCAAGCTATCTGCTCTCGCGCAAAAGCAGGTCATAATTGCGGTGAGGGCTGCAATGGAAGGCCCTCTTGGCCGAGGTGTCGGGCGAGCCACTCATCTCGGACGCAGTGTTTGAAGGCCGGGAGGGCCTCGCCGTCCAGACAATCCACAATCTGGTTCCTTTTGATTAAGAACCTGGTCTAGAGCTTACGGGCTGATTCGTCCGGTTGCTGGATTATGTGACTAAGGTCATCGGCGTCTGGGGGACTAACATAGGTACCTTGGAAGTTGTCTCTGAAGGCCTCCTCCAAGTCTTCCTAGCTACCAATAGAGTTTTCTGGGAGGCTGTTTAGCTAGTGTCGTGCTGGTCCCTTAAGTCTTAGGGGGAGGTACTTGATGGCATGTAAGTCATAACTGCTAGCCATGTGGATGTGGAGAAGAAAGTCTTCAATCCATACTGCAGGATCTATTGTGCCATCGTATGATTCAATGTTCACGGGTTTAAACCCTTCTGGGAATCGGTGCTCCAGCACCTCATTGCTGAAGCATAGGGGGTGTGCAGTGCCTCTGTATCGGGTAACGTCACGATGCAGTTCAGATGAAGTCTGTATGGAGTTTTTGGCCCGGTGAGGTTGTGCTTGTCGCGCTAGGCTTGATGTTCATCTTCTCGCTGGTGCACGCCCCCTCGATCCATAGATTGATCTTGTATGACCGGCTCTATTGTCCAGGTCATGTCGCAGGTCATACGTGTATCCTGCAGCCGCTGTCTCTCTACCTCTAGGGCGAGGTGGTGCGGTCTGGTGTTTGGCTTGAGTTGCCGCTCTGTCCCAGCCACGAGGTGGTCGGTCAGTTCCGTCCGCAGCGTTACGCGCTGTCGGTATAGGTTCCAGGGCCTCGTCGTCGAATTGGGAAAGCAGCCTGTGCTTTGGGTAACTCTTAGTAGGGCGCTCGAGGCCGTATTCCTCGGCTGCCAGCACATTAGTCCATCTTCCATTGAGTAAATCCTAATCAGCTTGAAGTTGTTGCCGCTTCTTTTTCAGGCTTCTTGCCGTGGCTTTTAACCGACGCTTAAAGCGCTCTTGTTCGAGGGGTTCCTCTGGTACGATGAAGTATTCGTCGCCGAGGCTCTCATCCTCTTCGGAGATCGGTAGGTAGTTACTATCCTTCGAGCCCTCGTCCCCGACGGGATCATCGGGGTTAACTTGCCCATCCTCCCAATCATCCTGTTCGGATGTTGGCTCGATAGGGGCTTCTTGGTCTTTAGCGTTCTCCGGAGTATTATTTTCTCCGATGTCGGTATTGCTGTCTTTTTTGCGTCGCGATTTCGAGCGGCGTCACTGACGTTGACGCTTTGGTGGTGTCTCAAAAGGCTTGTCCTTGATGGGACCCTTCCCACCATCGCTGTCATCCTCTTTGGGTGTGTCCACCATGTACACATCATATGTGGAAGTGGTCGTCCAGCGTTCGGTGAACGAGGGTTCTGGCTTTGCTCCTCTTTGGCATCATCATCCATACCGTCGATGTCTTCAGAGGCGTAATCGTGCATGTCCGTCAAGTCTTCGACATTGGCTATGAATTGGGTGGCGGGTGGGACATAGAATTCCCTGCTATCAGCCCCTAGTATGGGTTGGGTGTAGTTAGGCAGTGATTCTTCTGTAATGGCGAGAAATTTCATTAAGTCCAGGGCTTCGTTTAAAAGTGAGGTTTGGACGGGGAAGCGAGGGTACGTGGAGTTGGGCGGGACGGAACTTCCCTGGCCGAGCTCGCATAACACGGACCTTGAGAGTTCAGAGCTGGTGTTCAGTGCTGAGTCCGGCTTCATGTTGATGAAGGGAGCCTGGCGTGACTCCGGTCCTGCCGGTGAAGTGACCCCCTCCGTCTCTCCGATGTTAAGCTCTATGGCTGCAGAGAGTCCAGCGGGCTGTAAACTCCCGTCTTCGAACTTGGTGATGTGTTACAGATCTAAGGCTAGAGCTGTGGTCGAGGCTGCGAAACCTTGGAAGATCAAGTCTGCTCGGATATCAGTGACATAGTTTAGGTTTCCAATACGGATCTGACGACTAGGGGCATAGTTGTCAATCTGCTCTAGATGGCAGATCGAATTGGCACACACTGCGAAGCCGCCAAATATGAAGATTTGGCCGGGGATAAAAGTGTAAGGCCCCGGATGTAACTTTCCATAATTGAAACTCAAACTCTTGCCATTTCCGGCTATGTGATATATTATTTCCTCCGTGGTTCGGTTTTTTTTCTTTTGTTTTGCATTTTGTTCATGTCATGCATCTCATCTCATAGCATCATGTGCATTGCATCCACATGTTTTCATAAAAACTTGGTAGTCGTTCTTAGTGTCGCTTCTCTTTGTCTTCATTGACCTTTTGTCAGGCCCCTTTGTATTTGTCGACCTCTCTCAGAATCCTCGCGCGTGTCTGAAACTTAACCGAACCCAAGCGCTCAGTCATCACCGTTGCATTCGGTTCATCCCCAAATATCCCCTAAATATCTTGGGGTTCTTATTTGGACTTCCTAAGCCTATTTTATCTGGACCGTCTGGTTTCGATTGGATGATCCAACTCCCCTCTTCCTTGTATATATAGTCCACCCCTAGTCCATTTGTAGACAACCCTAAATTTTCTCCCTTTGTCCCATCCATCCATCTCATCCACGGCCGCCACCCACCTACCTTTCTTCCTCGGGATCCCCTCATTCCCCCTGATCCAATCCCACCAACCAGACTCCACCCGAGGCCTCCCCTCGATCCAACTCGTCTTCGCTCTCCTCGTCGACCAGGGAGACGAGGTCCTCCCAAGACCAGCCCCTGCTCGACCCTCGCCGTCTAAGTTGAGCGCCGCCCTGGCTCCCTTCTCTCCTGCCTCCAGTCCCCTCGGACTCATCTCTCTCTCTCTTGTTCTGGACAGGAGAGCAACGATGGCCGTCCGTCCATGGAGATGAGCCGCGCCGCCCTGGTCACCTGCGATCTTGGGTTGCTACCACATCGAGCCGCCGACAGCCATCCCCGTCGTTCCCGCATCGGATTCCCCCGTCCCGCAGGTTAGCGGCCTCCTTCCTGCCCTTCCTTTTTCCCGCGCTCCCCCTCTTTTCTCATTTCCTCTCTCTCTTCTCTGTACCAGGGAGCCGCTCGAGCTCTGCTGCGCCGCCGCACCTTCTTCGATCCGGCACGGACCGGCCGTCCTAAGCCAGATCCGCCCGTCCGCTTCGTCCCTGCCGTCCCGCCGGACCCACGCCGTCGCCGGAGTCCGACGCCAAGCCGTCACCCTGCCAAGTCCCTCATCCTCCTCTGCTTCGAGCAAGAGGACAAGACGCGCCCGATCTGCCTCGTTCACTCGTCATGCACTCGAGCACGAGCTCGGCCGCGCGCCGTTGTCCATGTTGTCGCGCCTCCCCTCCGGAGACCACCCAGACTGCCTCCTCTGCATCGCGGTCGCGTCACCCTCGTAGTCGCCTCGCTCCTCTTCTTCCAGCATCACCCGCTCCCGCTTCAGTGCTTCCTCTGCTCCAGATCGAGCGAGCCAGGAGAGCGCCCGCGTTGTCTTGCCTCGTCGCCAGGTGGGTCGTGCGCCGCGCAGCCCAGCGCGGCTCCTGCTGTCGGCCTGCTTCCCCAAGGCCCGGCCTCCAACAGGCCCAATGTGAGCCACCACCCAGTCCATCTCTATTGGCCCAGCTGTGCTCTAATTCAGCCTGCATGTGTTTTTTTACTACTGTGAATTTAACATTATCCAGTGTATTATAGTTTTGCAGAAAACCCCTCCATGTTCATGCATATACTAACTCACAAACCGTGCATCATATGTTAAAACTTCAAATATGAAAAGTGCTTACAATTTAATCTAGTTTAATAATATGTCACTTTCATCCATGTTAAAAATGTTAAAAATGTTGTTTGTTTAAATTTGCTTAAATGCCATGCTAAAATGATTTATTTCATAACTAAATAACCGTAGCTCTGAATTAAATAAACTTTATATGTAAATGGGGTAGAAAACTGCATAGATTAACTTGATGCACTTTGTTTTACTGTTTAATAACACTAAAATATGTTTTATGGCAGAACAGTACCAAATTTGAAATATGGACATGAGGATTTTCCAGAATTGTTGTTTGTTGTTCCGGCCTCATTTAAACTTGCCTACATAGGTAGTTTTATTATGCTTCACCTCTTGCCATGTTAACCAACATTTAATATTGATGTGTACCTAAACGAGAGCGAACTAAATAACTCGAATGTGGTGTTTCATCAATATGCAACTCATTGCATATTGAGCTCCACTTAATTTGTAGTATTGTTTGTGCACTTTGCCATGTCATGCCTCATTAAACCAGACATGCATCATACTTGTTTGTGCATCATGCCATGTTTATGTCATGGTTGTTTACCATGTTGTTTGCTTCTTTCCGGTTGCACTTCTCCTTGATAGTTCTGGTAACTTTGCGTTTGTGAGGATTCGTTCGACTACATTGGTTCGTCTACTTCATGGTTTCGTTCTTCTTCCTTGCAGGATCTCAGGCAAGATGACCATTACCCTCGATATCACTTCTATCTTTCCTTGCTAGTTGCTTCGTTGTATCGCTATGCTGCGCTACCTATCACTTGTTTACCATGCCTCCCATATTGCCATGTCAAGCCTCTAACCCACCTTCCTAGCAAACCGTTGTTTGGCTAAGTTACAACTTTTGCTCAGCCCCTCTTATAGCGTTGTTAGTTGCAGGTGAAGTTGAAGATTTCTCCATGTTGGAACATGATGATTTTGGAATACCACAATATCTCTTATTCAATTAATGCATCTATATACTTGGTAAAGGATGGAAGGCTCGGCCTTATGCCTGGTGTTTTGTTCCACTCTTGCCGCCTTAGTTTCCGTCATACCAGTGTTATGTTCCTAGATTTTGCGTTCCTTATGCGGTCGGGTTTATGGGAACCCCTTGACAGTTGGCTTTGAATAAAACTCCTCCAGCGAGGCCCAACCTTGGTTTTCCATTTGCCTAACAACCTATAACCCTCCCTTGGGGTCTGCAGCCCCGAGGGTCATCTTTATTTTAACCCCCCCGAGCCAGTGCTTCTCTACGTGTTGGTCCGAACCGAGTAGACTGCGGGGCCACCTCGAGGAGACTTGAGGGTTGGTTTTACTCGTAGGATGTCTCATCCGGTGTGCCCTGAGAACGAGATATGTGCAGCTCCTATCGGGATTTGCCGGCACAGTCGGGCGGTCTTGTTGGTCTTGTTTTACCATCGCCGAAATATCTTGTAACCGGGATTCCGAGGCTGATCGAGTCTTCCCGGGAGAAGGAATATCCTTCGCTGATCGTGAGAGCTTGTGATGGGCTAAGTTGGGACACCCTGCATGGTATAAACTTTCGAAAGCCGTGCCCGCGGTTATGTGGCAGATGGGAATTTGTTAATGTCCGGTTGTAGAGAACTTGACACTTGACTTAATTAAAATGCATCAACCGCATGTGTAACCGTGATGGTCTCTTTTCGGCGGAGTCCGAGAAGTGAACACGATCTTTGTGTTATGATTGTACGTAAGTAGTTTTAGGATCACTCCTTGATCACTTGTAGCTTCTCGACCATTCCGTTGCTTCTCTTCTCGCTCTTATTTGCGTATGTTAGCCACCATATTTGCTTAGTGCTTGCTGCAACTCCATCCCATTACCACTTCCTATCCATAAGCTTAAATAGTCTTGATCTCGCGGGTTTTGAGATTGTTGAGTCCTCGTGACTCACCAGATACTAACACAACAGTTGCAGGTACCGATGACACTAGTGCAGGCGCTGCTACCGAACTCAAATAGGAGTCCAACGAGGATCTTAGTCGTTTCTAGGTTTCATTACCTGATGATCAGTAGTGGAGCCCAGTTGGGACGATCGGGGATCCAGCAGTTGGGTTATCTTCTTTTCATTTGGATTTGTCCGTAGTCGGACTATGTGTGTACTCTGATTGATGTATTAATTATATGATCTTTGTGTGAAGTGGCGATTCTAAGCCAACTCTCTTTATCCCTTTCTTGTTCATTACATGGGATTGTGTGATGATGACCCTTCTTGCGACAAAACCACAATGCGGTTATGCCTCTAAGTCGTGCCTCGACACGTGGGAGATATAGCCGCATCGAGGGCGTTATAAGTTGGTAATCAGAGCCATCCTCAACTTAGGAGCCCCCTGCTTGATCGAATCACTTACGTTATTGAGTCTAGAACAAAATGTTTTGAGTCTTAGGATTACATATATCAGAGAGTACGATTCTTTTTAATCCTCAGCTCCTCCGTCGCTCTGGTGAGGCCTCCTGACATAGATGTTTTGACTTTCCTCTCCTCAAATTTCACGATTTTTTTTATGATCACGCGGGTATCTTGGGATCGTTTCGATAGTCTTGTGATGAGAACATTGTTCTTGGTGCCTCCTGACATTTAGGAGTTGTGGCAGTGTCCCGAGGAGTTGAGCTCCGAGGTTGTCGTCACAATTTTATCGTTGCAGTTCTGGAATACCTGAGTTTTGCCGATATCGAAAATCTCTTTTATCCAGTTGTTGGTGAGATAACCTCGACGCCACCCAGTACTGGGGCGGGAGTTCAGGAGTATTGCCATAACTAGTATAACGGATGCTTTTCGAAGGTTGAGGTACATAATTTCCGAAGGTTTCTTGGTTATGTGTTGACGGATGGATACAACTTGGATGTAGGTATTGTTAGTTTGGGTGAGATATTTATTGCTTCCCCTGTATCCCCAACACCAGATTGCATAACCAGAAAGTTTCGGGAGATCTATATGTGGGAATTCAAGTAGCTCTAGTTTTTTCTTTCGATAGATGCATGATATGAGATTGGGGTTCGACGTCTAGTGGTCCGCCTATCCATGGTCGTTTTTACAGTGGTCTCACTGTGTCTTAAAGAATCCTTGGCTATGCTGATTCGGGGACGCTTCGTATGTCATGTGCACTGCCTTGTATATGATTGTGATATACGATAGAGCCCATGTGGGCCCCACCACGAAAACTTCGTATGAAATCTCTATCATATGTTTGTTTCCGGCTTATTCTGCAAGCAAAATACTTTGTTTTGTTTGTGGTATTTGAGTTGCTTCGAAGTCAAATGTTGAATCCATACCTTTCCTAAACGGTGTTCTCATATTGCTACATGAATACTAATCCTTCTTGATCATCGAGGTCATCATGTTAATTCTTTTCCAACCGGCATGCTTATCTTCAAGTGGATCCGATCATGTCAACATTCGCGAGATCAATTCTAAGTTTTCTCAACGGTATCCATTCCATCTACCCAAGTTGCCTTTGTTTTCCCCGCCCTCCCACCCTTTTCTTCAAGGACTCAGATTTCTTAATCGTGTATCCTTTGTTTGTGAGAAGTCTCTTGATTTTTTTCTTTCAGTGTTCTTATCCAGTGTTTTCCCATGAAGATGCTCAATAGTTTCAAGTTCATCATCCTTCGTTGTTGTTTCTTCTCCGGTGGTTCTAATTCAAAAATTCAATGTTGATCATATTCTTTTCCTCGTGTCAAATGCTTTCTCATGCCAATGCACCTCTTAATCTTTCACTTCTCGCTATTCTTTTGTCCTGTAGTGCTCAAGATATCTCTGAAGATTCATGTTTTCCATTCCTAATCCGTTCAAGATATTTGGAGATTATTATCTCATTCAACTCATTTAATTCAACCGGTGCAATCTCTATTCAAAATCGTTCAACGGTGTTTTCTTTTGAGTGGGCCCTAACCCATAGGTTTCTTTCCCAGGAACTTACCTGACTCTTCTAATTATCAGGAGCGATTCTCAAATTCATTTCCATGTTTTACGCAAGAATGAATTTTCATTAGTCGGATGTCTACTTCAAGATCGCTTTCAAATTATTTTGATTGTTGGTTCAAACTTTCTATTCTTCATTCTGGAGTGCCTCAACAATTCATGGTGGTTCTCTTCATCATTGTCAACATTTGAAGACCGAGGAAGAGATTTCTCCTAAAATCTTGGTCCATTCTCTTGAAGATTCATGGTTCTAGCTTCATGCCATCCTCTCATAATTGTTTTCGATTGTGAAAATTCTTTTCACCCATCCGACGCATTTCAAGGGTTCTTTCTTTTCTCGATCATCCGAAGGCCATTATTTCAGAAGATCTCTCGAGTCTGAATTGATGCCTCTCCGTTCGTGTCCATATTCTTCCGGTGCTTCGTTCAAGTATTCTTTAATCAGTTCGTGATCTCTTTGTTCTCTTGTATCTAAATCCCCTCAAGTATCTTTATTCGTTTTCCAATTCTTTCCGGTGAATTGTGCCTTTACTACTTTCATTTTCAATTCTTACGGTGGTTCATTCAAGATTTCCTCTTCCCTTGTTATCATATCAATTTATTCATTTTTTCCAAATACCTACCGGTGGTTCCATCAATACCTTCTCAAGTTTTCACTATATCTCTCTTAATCCTTTATACGAGAATAAGTAGTATGCCTAATCTGTTGCTTGTCATCAATTTAAATTGGTGAAGGATACGCATAACGTAATTCTTATTATTGTTTCATCCAAGTGATCTAGTTTCTTCTTTCCAGAGTTGTTCATCATGTCACATTTCCCGGTTTGAGATGTTTCATCTTTTCTTTTCCGGAGTTCCAAGTTTTCCGCTTTATCTCATCGCGAAGCTCCATCTAAATCATCGCAAGGCTTCACCTTTTGTTTTAAACTTCCCTTTCTTTCTATCATCCTTTTATTATCGGAGTTCTCCATGGAGGCTCTGCATGGTGGTTAATCAAGGATTCTTTCATTCTTCAATTGTTCTTCAAGATTTCTCTCGAAGTTATGACCCGCCAAGCTATACTCTAAAATAAACATGGTGTTCAACACACGTTGTGTTTTGGGGAGTTCAAGTATTCTTCATCTTGCATTCCGAAGTGCAATTCTCTCCATCTTATCTTTTGAGATGGTGTTATGTCATTCTTGATAATTTCCCTTCGTGTTTAATGATTCACAAGTTTTCGAGAGTGACATATTTAAATCCATCATTTTCTCTTTGTTCAAGTGATCTTTTCAACCATCAACCTCGTTGTTGGAGTTATCTTGTGTCATGTTTCACCTATATCCTTCCCTAAGGAATGTTGCTATTATGGTGCTTATCAATGATCCAAGTTATCTCTCTATCATCTTGGTGGAAGAAATTTTTCATCTCGTCGGTGTTATCAATTATATTATTTGTTTCCGTAGTGGCAGAATTTCGCCTCAATTTTTTAGAAGTTTTCCATAAGCTCACTACAAGCTTATTCGTTTCGTTGTTGGGTTTCCAACGACTCCGTTATAACCTTCTCGGAAAGGTGCTTTCCAAGATCATTTGTGGCAGAAGTTGGCATTTTCTCCTACATTCTGTTATTCCAATGATCTATCTTGTATTCTTTCTTCTGGAGGCATTGTGATGTTGCTCTTTTCGTCCCATCATCTCGTTTTGCCAATATCATGTTCTTTTATGGCTTATCCATTTAATCGGAGTGTTGTGGCTATCGTTCCTATTTTAACAGGAGTCTCATCCAAGTGCTTTCATTTTGCCAAGTTCATATTCTATTCCTTCCATGTCCAACCGGAGGGTTGTCGTTATTGTTCTTATCATTCCTTGTACATTTCGTTTCGACCGGAGTGCTTGAATGTACTTCTTGTCCATTGTAACCCTTTTCTTATGTGTTTCAACCTACAAGGTTCTTGTAATATTCCTTGTTTCTCTTTGCTAACGGAGTGTTTGCAATCTTGTTCATCTCCATTGTACTCTTTCTTTCAATTGGTTCAACCTCTCAAGGTTCTTTGGTTTCACTCTTTTGTCGATGAAGCAACTTAGTTTTACCTCCTCTCTTCCTCTTCCGTTTCTCTCCGGTGCCATCCTAGATCTCGGGACGAGATCCTCTTGTAGTGGTGGAGTGTTGTAACACCCCGGATGTAACCTTCCATAATTGAAACTCAAACTCTTGCCATTTCCGGCTATGTGATATATTATTTTCTCCGTGGTTGGGTCTTTGTCTTTTGTTTTGCATTTTGTTCATGTCATGCATCTCATCTCATAGCATAATGTGCATTGCATCTACATGTTTTCATAAAAACTCGGTAGTTGTTCTTAGTGTCGCTTCTCTCTGTCTCCGTTGACCTTTTGTCAGGCCTCTTTGTCTTTGTCGACCTCTCTCAGAACCCTCGCGCGTGTCCGGAACTTAACCGAACAAAATCGCTCAGTCATCACCGTTGCATTCGGTTCATCCCCAAATATCCCCTGAATATCTTCGGTTTCTTATTTGGACTTCGTAAGCCTATTTTATCTCGACCGTCTGATTTCGATCGGATGACCCAACTCCCCTCTTCCTTATATATATAGTCCACCCCTAGTCCATTTGTGGATAGCCCTAAATTTTCTCCCGTTGTCCCATCCGTCCATCTCATCCACCGCGGCCACCCACCTACCTTTCTTCCTCGGGATCCCCTCATTCCCCCCGATCCAATCCCACCAACCAGACTCTACCTGAGGCCTCCCTCGATCCAACTCGTCTTCGCTCTCCTCGTCGACTAGGGAGACGAGCTCCTCCCAAGACCAGCCCCTACTCGACCCTCGCCGTCTAAGTTCAGCGCCGCCCTGGCTCCCTTCTCTCCTTCCTCCGGTCCCCTCGGGTCGCCTCCATGTCGAGCCGCCGACAGCCATCCCCGTCGTTCCTGCATCGGATTCCCCCGTCCCACAGGTCAGCGGCCTCCTCCTTGCCCTTCCTCCTTCCCGTGCCTTCCCTCTTCTCTCATTTCCTCTCTCTCTTCTTTGTACCAGGGAGCCGCTTGAGCTCTGTGCACCGCCGCACCTTCTTCGATCCAGCACGGACCGGCCATCCCAAGCCCGATCCGCTCGTTCGCTTCGTCCCTATCGTCCCACCGGACCATCGCCGTCGCCAGAGTCCGACGCTAAGCCGTCGCCCCTTGTCCTCCTCTGCTTTGAGCAGGAGGACAAGACGCGCTCGATCTACCTCGTTCACTCGTCAGGCGCTCGAGCACGAGCTTGCCCGCGTGCCGTCGACCATGTTGCCGCGCCTCCCCTCCGGAGACCACCCAAACCGCCTCCTCTGCATCGCGGTCGTGTCGCCCTCGTAGTCGCCTTGCTCCTCTGCTTCCAGCGTCGCCCGTGCCTGCTTCAGTGCTTCCCCTGCTCCAGATCGAGCGAGACAGGAGAGCGCCCACGTTGATTTGCCTCGTCGCCAGGTGGGTCGTGCGCCCCGCAGCCCAGCGCGGCTCCTGTTGTCGGCCTGCTTCCCCAAGGCCCAGCCTCCAACAGGCACAATGTGAGCCACCACCCAGTCCATCTCTGTTGGTCCAGCTGTGCTCTAATTCAGCCCGCATGTGTTTTTGTTACTACTGCGAATTTAACATTATCTAGTGTATTATAGTTTTGCAGAAAACCCCTCCATGTTCATGCATATAATAACTCACAAACCGTGCATCATATGTTAAAACTTCAAATATGAAAAGTGCTTAGAATTTACTCTAGTTTCATAATATGCCACTTTCATCCATGTTAAAAATGTTTAAAATGTTGTTTGTTTAAATTTGCTTAAATGCCATGTTAAAATGATTTATTTCATAACTAAATAACCATAGCTCCGAATTAAATAAACTTTATATGTAAATGGGGTAGAAAACTGCATAGATTAACTTGATGCACTTTGTTTTATTGTTTAATAACATGAAAATATGTTTTAGGGCAGAACAGTACCAAATTCGAAATATGGACATGAGGATTTTCCAGAATTGTTGTTTGTTGTTCCGGCCTCATTTAAACTTGCCTACATAGGTAGTTTTATTATGCTTCACCTCTTGCCATGTTAACCAACATTTAATATTGATGTGTACCTAAACGAGAGCGAACTAAATAACTTGAATGTGGTGTTTCGTCAATATGCAACTCATTGCATATTGAGCTCCACTTAATTTGTAGTATTGTTTATGCACTTTGCCATGCCATGCCTCATTAAACCAGACATGCATCATACTTGTTTGTGCATCATGCCATGTTTATGTCATGGTTGTTTACCATGATGTTTGCTTCTTTCCGGTTGCACTTCTCCTTGATAGTTCCGGTAGCATTGCGTTTGTGAGGATTCGTTCGACTACGTTGGTTCGTCTACTTCATGGTTTCGTTCTTCTTCCTTACGGGATCTCAGGCAAGATGACCATTACCCTCGATATCACCTCTATCTTTGCTTCATAGTTGCTTCATTCTATCGCTATGTTGCACTACCTATGACTTGTTTACCATGCCTCCCATATTGCCATGTCAAGCCTCTAACCCACCTTCCTAGCAAACCGTTGTTTGGCTAAGTTACCACTTTTGCTCAGCCCCTCTTATAGCGTTGTTAGTTGAAGGTGAAGTTGAAGATTGCTCCAGATTGGAACATGATGATTTTGGGATATCACAATATCTCTTATATAATTAATGCATCTATACACTTGGTAAAGGGTGGAAGGCTCGGCCTTATGCCTGGTGTTTTGTTCCACTCTTGCCGCCTTAGTTTTCCTCATACCGGTGTTATGTTCCTTGATTTTGCGTTCCTTATGCGATCGGGTTTATGGGAACCCCTTGACAGTTCGCTTTGAATAAAACTCCTCCAACAAGGCTCAACCTTGATTTTCCATTTGCCTAAGAACCTATAACCCTCCCTTGGGGTCTGCAGCCCCGAGGGTCATCTTTATTTCAACCCCCCTGGACCAGTGCTTCTCTAAGTGTTGGTCCGAACCGAGTAGACTGCGGGGCCACCTCGGGGAGACTTGAGGGTTGGTTTTACTCGTAGGATGTCTCATCTGGTGTGCCCTGAGAACGAGATATGTGCAGCTCCTATCGGGATTTGTCGGCATAGTCGGGCGGTCTTGCTGGTCTTGTTCTACCATTGTCAAAATGTCTTATAACCGGGATTCCGAGGCCGATCGAGTCTTCCCAGGAGAAGGAATATCCTTCGTCAATTGTGAGAGCTTGTGATGGGCTAAGTTGGGACACCCCTGCTGGGCATAAACATTCGAAAGTCGTGCCCGCGGTTACGTGGCAGATAGGAATTTGTTAATGTACGATTGTAAAGAACTTGACACTTGACTTAATTAAAATGCATCAATCGCGTGTGTAGCCGTGATGGTCTCTTTTCGGTGGAGTCCAGGAAGTGAAGACGGTCTTTGTGTTATGATTATGCGTAAGTAGTTTCAGGATCACTTCTTGATCACTTCTAGCTTCTCGACCGTTCCATTGCTTCTCTTCTCGCTCTTATTTGCGTATGTTAGCCACCATATCTGCTTAGTGCTTGCTGCAACTCCATCAGATTACCACTTCCTACCCATAAGTTGAAATAGTCTTGATCTCGCGGGTTTTGAGATTGCTGAGTCCTCGTGACTCACCAAATACTATCACAACAGTTGCAGGTGCCGATGACACTAGTGCAGGCGCTACTACCGAACTCAAGTGGGAGTTCGACGAGGATCTTGGTCGTTTCCAGGTTTCGTTACCTGATGATCATTAGTGGAGCCTAGTTGGGATGATCGGGGATCTAGCAGTCGGGTTATCTTCTTTTCATTTGGATTTTCCCGTAGTCGGACTATGTGTGTACTCTGATTGATGTATTAATTATATGATCTTTGTGTGAAGTGGCTATTGTAATCCAATTCTCTTTATCCCTTTGTTGTTCATTACATGGGATTGTGTGAAGATGACCCTTCTTGCGACAAAACCACAATGCGGTTATGCCTCTAAGTCATGCCTCGACACGTGGGAGATATAGCCGCATCATGAGCGTTGTAAAAAGTCTCCCTCAAGGAGGCATTGTTGTGGATGATTGATGGAGCCATTGATCCTTCTAGTGACAACACAGTGGAACTCTCAATGAAAGTACCAATTTCGGTGTCAAAACCGGCAGATCTCGGGTAGGGGCTCCCGAATTGTGCATCTAAGGATTGAAGGTAACAGGAGGCAGGCGACACGATGTTTACCCAGGTTCGGGCCCTCTTAATGGAGGTAATACCCTACTTCCTGCTTGATTGACTTTGATGAGTATGGGGGTTACAACAGTTGATCTACCTCGAGATCGTAATGGCTAAACCCTATATGTCTAGCCAGTATGATTATTCCGCCCCTACGGACTAAACCCTCTGGTTTATATAGACACCGGAGGGACCTAGGGTTGTACAAAGTCAGTTTATAGAGAAAGGAAGATGCAAAATCCGAACGCCAAGCTTGCCATCCATGCAAAGGAGAGTCCCATCCGAACACGAGGGAGGGCCTTCTGTCTTGTATCTTCACGGCCAATCAGTCCGGCCCATATCGCATAGCCCGGACGCCCGAGGACCCCCTACTCCAGTACTCCCTCACCTGTTGGTTGCCTTGAAGCTATTCATTTGTTGATTGCTTATGCTTCTCATCATAACTTCAAGTTGCAACAAATGGATGTGAAGAGTGCTTTTCTTAATAGACCTATTATTGAGTTGGTTATGTGAAACAACCCCCGGGGTTTGAGGATCCCAAGTTCCCCAATCATGTGTACCAACTCGATAAGGCACTCTATAGCCTTAAACAAGCCCCACATGCATGGTATGAGCACCTTACTGAGTTTTTGCAAGATCGTGGGTTTGAAATTGGGAAAATTGACCCCACTCTTTTTACTAAGAAGGTCAAAGGGGAGTTGTTTGTATGCCAACTATATGTTGATGATAGTATCTTTGGTTCTCCTAACAAAGCTTTCAATGAGGAGTTTGCCACTCTCATGACCTCGAAGTTCAAGATGTCCATGATGGGAGAGTTGAAGTTCTTTCTCAGGTTCGAAATCAAACAAAGAAGAGAAGGAACCTTCATCAACCAAGCCAAATACACACAAGACATGCTCAAGAGATCCAAGATAAGTGATGTCAAGCCGGCTTCCACTCAATGCCCGTCAAATGCCAACTTGACATTGATCCCAATGGTAAAGCGATGGATCAAAAGGTATATCGTTCCATGATTGGCTCCTTGCTTTACCTTTGTGCATCTAGATCGGATATCATGTTGAGTGTGGGAATTTGTGCACGGTTTCAAGCCGCACCTAAGGAAAGCCACTATGTGGCGGTCAAGCAAATATTTCGATATTTGGCTCATACCCCAAACTTTGGCTTATGGTACCCAAGAGGAGCGAACTTCAACCTTATGGGATATTCAAATTCGTATTGGGTGGGAGACAAACTGGATAGGAAGTTAACCTCCAGAGGGTGCCAATTTCTTGGTTGCTCTTTGGTGAGTTGGTCTTCTAAAAAACAAAGTTGTGTGTCTCTCTCGTCCATCGAAGCGGAGTATGTGGTCGATGGTAGTTGTTGTGCTCAACTTCTATGGACGAGGGAAACTTTAAAGGATTACGGTGTCATTCATGACAAAGTGCCTCTTTGGTGTGAGAATGAAAGTGCCATCAAGATATCTCTCAATCCGGTGCAACACTTCAAGACGAAGTACATTGAGATTCGATATCACTTCACCCGGGATCACATTAGGCGAGGGGAGATCGAGCTCAAATATGTCAACATTCATGGTAACCTTGCATATATTTTCACGAAGCCCTTGGATGAAGCAAGATCCCGTGAGTTAAGGCATGAGCTAAATATCATTGATTTGAGCAATGTGGTTTGAACCTTTGCAGACCCCACCACACTCATCATGTTGTCTTGTTTAGATGTTGGCATGGACATAGGGGGAGTGTTGTTCTCTCAATGAACTCTCCCTCCCCCCCCATTATGCATAAATTGATCAACTCTTTCACATTAACCACTGTTTATGGTACTTGTGCTTCAAAGACAAGTTTTGGTCATGGGCCCAAGGTTAAAATCTTCGCGGTGACATACCAATTGACTCAAACATAGGTGGCCTTGGCCACTGCCCTCCTCTGAGAGGTGCGTGTTCGAGTAGTTTCCTTAGGGTGTTGTTTGTGCTTTGAGTTACTCCAAGTTGCTCTTGATTTATTGGTTTCTCGAACTTGGAGTATCTCTTCACTGTGTTGTCCTTTTGTGTCTCCATCCCAAACCTATCTCTCTGCTTCAACCTCCCTAGTCGTGCATAAGCATTTTTATTTTTCTGGGTTGTTCTGTCTTCCTGCCGTTGGCACTACCACTATGAGGGAGCGGTACCATCGTTCCGTCCAGCGGTACTTCCGCTTGAGCGGTACTACAGGGCCTCCTGCCCGACTATAGAATCGGGGCGGTACTACCGCTACCCCTAGCATTAATACCGCTTAGCGGGACACTGTGGTGGGTAAGTATCGGGCAGGGGGAGTTCTAACTCCCCCATACCCTTTCACACTCACTCTCCACCCCTATCTCTCTTAGGCGACGAAGAACAGCCCTGGCCGCCGCTCCGGCTGGCCGATTCCGTGCCGTCTTCAAAGATTCCATCCGGTGGCCCACTCCCCACCACCTCCTCTCACCATGGAACCTGGTATTGCCCCCATTCGTTGCCCCTATAGTTCTATCCTTTGAATCTAGATTTCTAGGGCAATGCATGTTGGTTTCTCGATTTTTGGCTAAATCAGGGCTTGAGTAGAACGTTGAATGACTGCTAGATAGGAGGATTGATGTCTTAGTTGAGAATTTTTGAATTTGTGACCTCTAGTGCTAGTAGATCTGAGGAGTTGGTGCGTCCGTTCCCAGAGTGGTACTACCGCTCGGGCAGTAATACCGCCCCAGTTCCATTGTACTACCGCTCGAGGCCCCAACTTCCAGCATGCTCATCTGAGCTTTCTTTTCTCACATTAGTTCCCCCCTGGCTTGTGCATAGTTTGTATTCATGCCTTCCCTTGTGGTTTATATATCTCCAGGTGGTAGTATCTCCAAGGTTCGTCGCAAGAATGTGAATCCCCCATCCAAGCGTGGGCGCACCTATCATGCCAGAGTTGTGTATTTGGAAGATGAAGAAGAGGATGCTGATATGCCCATTTTGCATCATATATTCCTACTGTTATTTATGTTCTTTTATTGTATAATAATGCTTTTTGTAGTAACTCTAATGCCTTTTCTCTCATAATATGCAAGGTATGCACAAAGCGGGAGAATTCTGGCAGCTGGAAATCTGGACCTGAAAAAGCTACGTCAAGCTACCTATTCTGCACAATCCAAATGAGCTGAAACTTCCCAAGGATTTTTAGGAATATTTAAGAATTATTAGAGCAAATAAGTACCATAGGGGGCCACCAGGTGGGCTTAACATACCTGGGCGCGCCAACAGGCCCAGGTGCACCCTGGTGGGTGCGGCCCTCCTTGGCCCACCTTTGGTGCCCCTCTTCTGGTATATAAGTCATTTTGACCTAGAAAAATAATAAGGAGAGGACTTTTGGGACAAAGTGCTGCTGCCTCGAGGCGAACATGGGCAGGAGCATTTTTGCCCTCCGGCGGAGAGATTCCACCGGGGGAACTTCCCTCCCGGAGGGGGAATCATCGTCATCATCATCACCAACAACTCTCCCATCTTGGGGAGGGCTATCTTCATCAACATCTTCAACAACACCAACTCCTCTCAAACCCTAGTTCATCTCTTGTGTTCAATCTTCGTACCGGAACTATTGATTGGTGCTTGTGGGTGACTACTAGTGTTGATTACATCTTGTAGTTGATTACTATATGGTTTATTTGCTGGAAGATTATATGTTCAGATCCATTATGCTATTTAATACGCCTCTGATCGTGAGCATGGTTATATTTGTGAGTAGTTAATTTCGTTCTTGAGGTCACGGGAGAAATCATGTTGCAAGTAATCATGTGAACCTGATATGTTTTCGATATTTTGATGATATGTATGTTGTCATTCTCTTAGTGGTGTCATGTGAACGTGAAAGTGCAACTAATCCCTAGGTGGTTTTGGTAATTCTTAACAACATATAGCTAATTGAACTAATACTCTTTCAAGAGGATCATTTCAGAAAGTTTAATGATTGGCATGGCATGGAATAGAGATGTGGACCCCTCAAAATGCTAAGGACACATATTGGCAAAAGCTCAAGACTCTACATTTTCATTTTAGTGAGCCTAGATCACATTGATTCCATAGGAAAAGCCAGTACTATTAAAAGGGGATGAGGTGTTGCTTAATGGCTTACTTGCTCAAAATGCTTAGTGATAAGCTCCAAAAGCCCTCAACCACTTTTTCATTTCCACAAAGTCCTAAACCTAAAGTCAAACTTGGCCCCACCGATTTGATCTATCCAGCGCCACCGAGTTCATTTGACATAGCCACCGCCATAAACCCTAATCAGTTCGGTCTTACCGATAGGGATCTCGGTCTCACCGAGATGGGATTGCGAACTCTCTGTTTCCCTTTGTAACGTTTTGGTCTAACCGAAATGAGCGATCGGTCCCACTGAGTTCACAATGCAAACTCTCTGTTTCCTTTTCGTAACATTTCGGTCTCACCGAAATGAGCGATCGGTCCCATCGAGTTTGCCTGACCAACTCTTTGGTTGCCTATTACTGAAATCGGTTCCACCGGGTTCATGTGATCGGTCTCACCGAGATCAAGTTATGCCCTAACCCTAGCACATCAGTCCCATCGAGTTGATGTTGTTGGTCCCAACGAAAAGCCTAAGGTTCACATTTTGAACTGAATTGGTCTGACTGAGTTTCACTATTCGGTCTCACCGAGTTTGGGAATTTGTGTGTAACGGTTAGATTTTGTGTGGAGGCTATATATACCCCTCCACCCATTCTCCATTCATGGAGAGAGCCATCAGAATGTGCATACACTTCCACTACTCATTTTCTAAGAGAGAACCACCTATTCATGTGTTGAGACCAAGATATTCCTACCCAATTACAAGAATCTTGATCTCTAGCTTTCCCCAAGTTGCTTTCCACTCAAATCATCTTTCCACCATAGCCAAATCTGTGAGAGAGAGAGAGTTGAGTGTTGGGGAGACTATCATTTGAAGCTCAAGAGCAAGGAGTTCATCATCAACACACCATTTATTACCTTTTGGAGAGTGGTGTCTCCTAGATTGGTTAGGTGTCACTTGGGAGCCTCTGTCAAGATTGTGGAGTTGAACCAAGGGGTTTTTAAGGGTGAGGAGATCGCCTACTTCGTGAAGATCTACCCAAGTGAGGCAAATCCTTCATGGGTTATGGCCATGGTGGGATAGACAAGGTTGCTTCTTCATGGACCCTTCATGGGTAGAGCCCTCCATGGACTCCCGCAGTTGTTACCCTTCGTGGGTTGAAGTCTCCATCAATGTGGATGTACGATAGCACCACCTATTGGAACCACGCCAAAAATCTCTGTGTCTACATTGCGTTTGCTCCCTCCAAACTCCTCCCCTTTACCTTCATATGCAATGATTTACATTTTGCTGCTATACTCTTAGAATTGCATGTGTAGGTTGATTGCTTGACTAGTGCTAAGTCGCTAAAATCTGCCAAGACTTAAAATTGGGAAAAGGCTATATGTTTATTTTAGTCAAGTAGTCTAATCACCCCCCCTCTAGACATACTTTCGATCCTACAAGTGGTATCAGATCTTTGGTCTCCATTTGCCTTGATTTCCATAGCTTTGGTGATCATAGCCTTGGTTTCATAACCTAGGAGAGTATGGCGTCTAGCAAGGGAAATTACCACCGTAGAGGTCTTTACTTTGATGGTACTAATTTTTCTAGTTGGAAGCATAAGATGAAAATGCATATTCTTGGACATAACCCCGCCGATTGGGCCATTGTGTGTATTGGCTTGCATGGTGAATTTTTTGATGGCAGAGAACCAAATAATGAAGGTACCGCGAAAGAATTGAAGATGTTGCAATACAATGCTCAAGCTTGAGATATCCCCTTCAACCGATTGTGCCAAGAAGAATTCAACACAATCAGCCGTCTTGAGAATGCAAAGGAAATTTTGGGATACTTTGATTGATATGCACGAAGGTACGGACTCCGTCAAGGAACCCAAGTTGGATGTGCTTCAAAGTCAGCTTGACAAGTTCAAAATGAAGGATGGTGAAGGTGTCGCTGGAATGTACTCTAGACTTGCTCTCCTCACAAATGAGATTGCCAGCTTAGGAAGTGAAGAGATGACCGACAGATTCATCATCAAGAAGATCCTAAGAGCCTTAGATGGAAAATATGATACTGTGTGCACTTTGATCCAAAGGATGCCAAATTACAAAGATCTCAAGCCAACCGGAGTCATTCGAAGAAATTTTGCTCATGAGATGTCACTCAAGGATAAAGAAGAACTTCAGAACAAGTCTAGTGGTGCTTACAAAGCCTCATGTGATGCTCCTACATCATCAAGTGAGAAACAAGCCTTCAATGAACAATTGAGCTTAATGGTGAAGAACTTAAACAAGTTCTACAAGAGTAGAAGCAAGGAAAGGAGTTCCAAGTCAAGGTCCTACAATGACAAAGGATGCTCTAGTCATGAGCAAAATTGCTACAATTGTGGAAGACCCGAACACTACTCCAATGAGTGTACGTCTCCCTACAAAAGAAGATAAGACTCACCTAAAAGGAGAAGCAAAAGGTAAAAATTACCTCCAAGAGAGAGAAGGAGTAGAGATGATCACTATGAACGAAGAACCTCTTGTAGAAGCAAAGATTCGGAAAGGAAGGACAAGTTATCAAGGAGCTACACAAAACGAAGACATCAAGCTCATGTTGGTGAATGGGTATCCGGTTCCGACTCCGACCGCCACTCCGAGAGAAGTTACCACTCCAACTCCGAATATACTCAAGATGAAGGTGTTGCCGGTCTAGCACTTGTGTCAACCAACTCCTATGACATATTTGAGTTACCAAATGAAGGAATTGGAAGATGCTTCATGGCTAAAGGCCCCAAGGTATCACACCCCAAGTATGTTGATTTCAATAGTTATGAACATGATTTGCTAGGTGATGATGATTTACTTGTTGACAACTCTAGTGATGAAAACTATGATGAACTTGCTATTAATCATGCTACTCAAGATAAAACGAATGATGATGATAAGAAGGAGATTGAACGTCTAACTAAAGAACTAAACACTCTTAAGTTAGCTCATGAAACTACCTTAGAAGATCATCAAGAGCTATTAAAGACTCATGAAAAACTACGCTTTGAAAAGCTCAATCTTGAGCAAGAGCATGGGTTCTTAAAGGCAATCAATGATGATCTTCGTAAGAAAAGTTCTTCTTACATTGCCAAGCGTTTACTCTTGTCTACTTACATGCCACAAGTAAAATCTGGCAACAATAGTAAGAAAGATTCTTCTTCTAGTAGTGACAATAATCATGCTAAATCCAATATTATTGCTTCTAGTAGTTCTCTTGATTTCACTAATGATACTCTTAGCCAAGTTACACTTGAGCAATAAAATAGGTTATTGAAGGGACTTATAGAGAAAGGTCTTTACAAGAGCCTTGCTAGAATAAATGATTTGAGGAAATTGTACGCAAGCAAGGAAGGCACAGGAAGAATCAAGGTGTTGGTTTTGAGCGAAAGTTCAATGCCAATGGAGTTGAGTGGGCAGAAGATCAATACCCCAAGAAGAAGTTTGTTCCTCAACAAGAGAAGTATGGTCCTACTTCCTTGATCAAGTGGGTTCCCAAGACCACAAGACCACAAGCAAAAGGGCATGGACAAGCTTCAAGAGGAGATTGATGCATTTGAAGAAGCTCCAAAAGCCTTGATCAAGTGGGTTCCCATGTCTACATCAAGTTATACTTCATCAAGTATGACTACAACCCCTAGGATTCCCATCAAGTTGATGTGGATCCCAAAGAATAAGAACTAGAGAGTTCTTGAGGTTGATTCCGCCAATATGCGTCTCTCATATTCATTTTTGCAAGGACATGTGCAAACCACTTCCACATCTTGCACTAGTTCAAGGAGTCACAAACCCTCTTGTTGGTAAGACAAGTGACAAGGTAATCTAATGCTTTCATGGACATCATATTGTGTGTACTTCACTCTATGTCTATGTATATCCTTGTTTGTTCCTTGTGGGACTAACCCATGTAGGTATTGAAAGTGCAACTCACTCCAATGGGTAGCTCCAAGTGATCTACATCAACAATGAGCATCCACATCTTCAACACCTACATGAAATCATCATCAACAAAACCCAAGGTTAGTTCATCCCTCTTAAGGGGGATATCACATCTAGGGGGAGCTTTACTCTAAGAATTGGGCTAAAGCAACTCTAGTGCTGTGAACACAACACTGCTTTATGTAAAAGTGGTAAACCCACTTGTGCTTAAACGATGAGTATGACCTATGATCAAATGTTCTCATTTGACTCCTAAGTCAATATACTCATATATAGATGACCCAGTCATCACCAATTGATTGATAGATGCTAGAGTGATTGTGCATGCTTTGCCACATATTCCATTTGCCATTTTATTGTGTAAGCATGTTGATTGCATATTTTTCTAATTCAAGTACGTCCATTTGTTGCTTTGTTTGTTTGGCTCTTTTTATTTTGCCAAATGGATGGACAAGAATGCCTAAGAACTCCCTCTAGCTATGTATACTTTTCTCGTCTCAAACTCTATTCATGCTACATCACAAAGTTTGATCAAGTCAGATTCGAACCCTCTGGGTGAGGAGCACTTGGAGTCACCAATTCATCATAGACTTAAAGTTCCAAAACCTCTCCATGCATTTTGGTTTGACCGGTTCATTCCTTTTGGTCATACCGAGTTCATTGAGTTGATCTAGGTTTTCAATCTCGATGCAACCGATTTGAACAATTCAGTCACACGGAGTTGCAGTAACTACTTGCGATTCTGCATCTCGGTGCCACCGAGTCATTCCACTCGGTCACACCGACAGGATATCTATACCCGGTTGTTCCACCGACAGGGTCAGGATATCTATACCCGTGGGTCAAATTTTGGAAATTCCTATGAAAACACTTCGCCCGCGCGTATCCTGCTCTGCCGACTCAGGTCTCCGGATCATCTCCTCGTCGCCGGTGACCTCCTGCCACTGGTCTCCGCCGCCGTCAATGGAAATCTCCACCGCCGTTATCGCCATAGCGAGCTCATCGCCAAGTTAGGGTATGAGTTCGATCCTTTGTGCTTTCTCACTCCGATACTTAGCACAAAGCAAATTTCCTTTCAATTATATCTGATTTGAAAATTTCGGTTTAGGTTTCCACGGAACTCATCTCGGACCAACCGAGTTGTAGAAATTGGTCTCACCGATTTGGCATAGGCCATTGCACTTGTGATTTTCGGTCTGACCAAAACTTACAAATCGGTGTGACCGAGTTCAAAACTTTGTGAAACCCTAGAAATATCGGTGTCACCAAAGTGTACCTCGGTCTGACCAAGATCACTAGTTTAGACACAGAATGTTGCTTCGGTGTCACCGAGTTTAACAAATCAGTAGCTCCAAAATGCTTTCTGTAGAAAACTAAAACTAAGTTTTTTGACTCAATTGTTTTGCAAAAACTCTGCACTTTGTGATGCTCACCCACTCTATCTCATCTATATCTATTCACAGGGTCAGCTTGTAGTGTTAGCTATGTCATATCAGAGTGACAACAAGACAAGTCTGAGGAATAAGTCAACCTGACTGAGGGCACTAGTCCCTCTGACAGCTATGAGGATGGAAGCAGAAGTACTCCTAGCAACCTGCCTAAGGCTGCTACTAGGCAGTGGAGGAAAAGAAACTTAGATTCTGAGGATAAAGATTATGTTGCTGCTGAGGAGGAGGTCAGCTCCAAAAATAAAGTTGTCAAGAAAGAGTTTGGCACAACAGCTTCAACCAAGCCTGGTCTGCACAAGAAAGCTCCTGTCAAGAGAGTGCCCATGTCCAAAGCCAGAGCCTCAACACAGGAAACCATTGAGTTCACTCTTGAACCAAAGGATACTGGTGAGTGCAAGAAGAGAAAGTAAAGGGTCAATAAGACCATGGCCAGAGTAATTGGCAGATCCTCAATGATAAGAGACCCAGATGACAATGAGGAAGATGATGAAGAAGATGCTGAACCAGCACCAAAGACTCAGAAGCTGATGGGTGGTGCCATCAAATCTGGGGCTGATCCATCAAAGCAAGACAGACCCTTATGCTGTGAGGAGAAGAACTATTATGGACTACAGATTTCACACTAAGGAACAACAGGACTTCTATGAGGCTGTGCTCCTGGATAATAAGCCCATAGTCAGTGACATGAGGTGGGTCAATTGGTCATATATTAATTAAAATGAATATCACTTTCCTTGAGTACATGAGAGCTTCAGACCCAATGGAGTAGACACTTTTGTGGGTCAGAAATTGACAAAGTGGAATGATGAGCTTATCATGTAGTTCTATTCAACAGCTCACTTCTACCCAGATGGGAAAATTGTTTGGATGTCTAAAGGTAATAGGTACCAGTCTACTGTAGCAGAGTGAGCGAAGCTTATCAATGCCCCTTAAGGAGCCGAGGATGATATTGATGTCTACGCCGAGTGCAAGAAAGATCACAACTCCATGGCCAACATGTACAAGGAGATACCTGACAAGGACTTGGAGACACACAAGCTAGGCTCAGTATACTATCTGTTGTCTGGATTGGCCACAATGAACACCATTTTGAGGCATACCTTGTTGCCCAAATTAGGAGATCACAAGATGATCAGAGGCCACTCCATCAACTCGCTTCAACTATTTTATTTGCCACAAAAATTCAAGGTGATGATCTTGATAGTTGAAACCATCAAGAGAACAACAACAGACCAAAAGAGATCATGTGGGTATGCTCCACACGTTCAAATGCTCATCAACTCCAAGATGAGCAAAGGCGTGTATTTGTTGGATAAAGAGCACCTTCCGTTGAGACCAGATCGTGAGGATAACACAGTTGTTATGTATGCTTCAGATCCTACTTCAGTAGAGGCTCAGGAGAAGAGAGTAAAAGCAAAAGCAGAGAAGGAAGCCAAGATGCCAAATGATGAAGAGGCATCTCAAGTTTTTCTCAAGTCCAAACAAGATCAACTTGGCTATCTCATTCAAGCTACTTTGAGGATTGAGAAAGGATAGGCCACCCTGACTCAGAATCAAGAGAGTCTTGAAAGAATTTTTGAGACAAAATTTCATAACTTGTATGTCAAGGTGACAGAAATTCGGACTTCTATGGAGAAGATCCAAGAAGAGCTTGAGTATAGGAGTGACAAGACCACCATTGATGCTTATCAAAGGGTGCCCAGAAGACAGAGGTCCGCAGGCCAGTGACAGACACTAGAGCTACAACTTTAGCTCCTACAACCACAGCTTCAGTTGCCCCTACAGTTGCAACTCCACCAGCGCCTACAACCTCTTCAGATGCATTTGTTGCAGGACTCCTCTCCACGCCACCTCCCGAATATCAAGCTTAGAGAGCCGCATAACACTATGCATTTTCAAGCTTTTTGGTAACTTGTTGCCAAAGGGGGAGAAAGTGTACATATCATAGGCTTCGAGAAAGAGAGAGCTTCCCTTCTTTTGCTACTTATTCACTACTTTGTTTGCTTGCTTGGATGATACTTAATGGTTATGTGTGTGAGATACTTGTATGGTCATGTGTTCGATCATCTCATACTTAAATGTTTGTGCTTGGATGATAAAATTCTCTATCTATTATGTATGATCATTCACACTTTGTCTTGGTGATGAGTGCATATTCCATATTCTATCATTTTGAGCGCTCCACCAAGATGTATGTGACATGGAAGAGTAACCCATGACCCTAATCGATTGTGCATTTGCATTCAAAAGAAAATTTTAAGTAATGCCCAAATTTAGGGGGAGCTCTTTCTTATCACATACTTCTCAAAGCGATGATGTATTTCATTCTTATTATCATTTGTCGAAGCTTTGATCTATATGTTGTCATCAATTACCAAAAAGGGGGAGATTGAAAGTGCAACTAATCCCTGGGTGGTTTTGGTAATTCTTAACAACATATAGCTCACTGAACTAATACTCTTTCAAGATGATCATTTCAGAAAGTTCAATGATGGGCATGGCATGACTATAGATGTGGATCCCTCAAAATGCTAAGGACATGTTGGCAAAAACTCAAGACTCTACATTTTCATTTTAGTGAGCCTAGATCACATTGATTCCATAGGAAAAGCCAATACTATTAAAAGGGGATGAAGTGTTGCTTAATGGCTTACTTGCTCAAAATGCTTAGTGATATGCTCCAAGAGCCCTCAACCACTTTCTCGTTTCCACATATGTCCTAAACCTAAAGTCAAACTTGGCCCCACCGATTTGATCTATCCGGCACCACTGAGTTCATTTGACATAGCCACTGCCATAAACCCTAATCAGTACGGTCTCACCGATAGGGATCTCGGTCTCACCGAGATGGGATTGCAAACTCTCTGTTTCCCTTCATAACATTTCGGTCTAACCAAAATGAGCGATCGGTCCCATCGAGTTCAGAATGCAAACTCTCCGTTTCCTTTTTGTAACATTTCGGTCTCACCGAAATGAGCGATTGGTCCCACCGAGTTTGCCTGACCAACTCTTTGGTTGCCTATTACTGAATGGGTCCCACCGAGTTCATGTGATTGGTATCACCAAGATCAAGTTATGCCCTAACCCTAGCACATTGGTCCCAGCGATTTGATGTTGTCAGTCCCACTGAAAAGCATAACGTTCACATTTTGAACTGAATCGGTCTGACGAGTTTCACTATTCGGTCTCACCGAGTTTGGGAATTTGTGTCTAATGGTTAGATTTTGTGTGGAGGCTATATATACCCCTCCTCCCATTCTCCATTCATGGAGAGATCCATCAAAATGTGCCTACGCTTCTACTACTCATTTTCTGAGAGAGAACCACCTACTCATGTGTTGATACCAAGACATTCCAATCCAACCACAAGAATCTTGATCTCTAGCCTTCCCCAAGTGCTTTCCACTCAAATCATCTTTCCACCATATCTAAATCTGTGTGAGAGAGTTGAGTGTTGGGGAGACTATCATTTGAAGCAAAAGAGCAAGGAGTTCATCATCCACACACCATCTATTACCTTTTGGAGAGTGGTGTCTCCTAGATTGGTTAGGTGTCACTTGGGAGCCTCCGTCAAGATTGTGGAGTTGAACCAAGGAGTTTGCAAGGGCAAGGAGATCGCCTACTTCGTGAAGATCTACCCAAGTGAGGCAAGTACTTCATGGGCAATGACTATGGTGGGATAGACAAGGTTGCTTCTTCGTGGACCCTTCGTGGGTGGAGCCCTCGTGGACTTGCGCAGCCGTTACCCTTCATGGGTTGAAGTCTCCATCATTGTGGATGTACGATAGCACCACCTATTGTCACCATGCAAAAAATGTCTGTGTCTACATTGCATTTGCTCCCTCCGAACTCCTCCCCTTTATCATATGCAATGATTTACATTCCACTGCAATAGTCTTAGACTTGCATGTGTAGGTTGCTTGCTTGACTAGTGCTAAGTTGCTGAAATCTGCCAAGACTTTAAATTGGGAAAAGGTTAGATTTTTATTTGGTCAAGTAGTCTAATCACCCCCCTCTAGACATACTTTCGATCCTACAGAACATCGACTACATGACACTTCACCATATTTAGGCCTAAGGGAATGCATTGTGGAGTAGTTATTGGATGGTGGGTTGCGAGAGTGACAGAAGCTTAAGCCCAGTTTATGCGCTATTCCTTAAGGGACTAATTGGATCCAAAATTTTAATGCTATGGTTAGAATTTATTCTTAATACTTTTCTCGTAGTTGCGGATGCTTGCGAGAGGGTTAATCATAAGTAAGAGGTTTGTTCAAGTAAGAACAGCACCTAAGCACCGGTCCACCCACATATCAAATTATCAAAGTAGTGAACATGAATTAAGCCAACATGATGAAAGTGACTAGATGAAATTCCCGTGTACCCTCAAGAACACTTTGCTTATCATAAGGGACCATTTTGGCCTGTCATTTGCCTCAAAAGTATTGGGCCACCTTGCTGCACTTTTTTTACTACTATCGTTACTTTCTCATTACAAATTATCTTGCTATCAAACTACTCCGCTACTTACAATTTTAGCACTTGCAGACATTACCTTGCTGAAAACCACTTGTCATTTCCTTCTGCTCCTTGTTGGATTCGACAACAATTGACCCCATATACTTGTGGGTCATCAAGGCTATTTTCTGGCGCCATTGCCGAGGAGTGAAGCACTTTTGGTAAGTGGAAATTGGTAAGGAAACATTATTACTACATGCGGAAATTTATTGTCACTTGCTAATATATATGGAAAACAATCCTTTGAGGGGTTTGTTCGGGGTATCTTCACCTCGACTGGAACCTCATTTAGTTGCCCCTCAACATACTGCACCTACTGAGAATATTGAATATTAAATTCCTTCGGGTATGTTAGAACAACTACTAGCTAATCCTTATGCAGGAGATGGAACCGAACATCCTGATATGCACTTGATATATGTGGATGAAATTTGTGGACTGTTTAAGCTTGCAGGTTTGCCCGGAGATGAAGCTAAAAAGAAGTTTTTCCCTTTATCTTTGAAGAGAAAAGCATTTACATGGTATAGGCTATGCGAGGATATTGGATCTTGGAACTGGAGTCGGTTGAAATTGGAATTTCATCAAAAAATTTATCCTATCCATCTAGTTCATCATGATCGGAATTATATATATATATAATTTTTGGCCTCGTGAAGGAGAAAGTATCACTCTAGCTTGGGGGAGGCTTAAGTCAATGTTATATTCATGCCCCAATCATGAGCTCTCAAGAGAAATTATTATTCAAAAATTTTATGCTCGACTTTCTCGTAATGATCAATCCATGCTCGACACTTCTTGTACTGGTTCTTTTATGGAGAAGACTATTGAATTCTGGTGGGATCTTTTACAAAGAATTAAACGCAACTCCAAAGATTGGGAACTTGATGAAGGTAAAGATTTAGGTATTGAACCTAAGTTTGATTGTGTTAAATCTTTTATGAATACCGATGCTTTTCAAAAGTTTAGCACTAAATATGGACTTGACTCTAAGATAGTAGCTTCCTTTTGTGAATCTTTTTCTACTCATGTTGATCTCCCTAAGGATAAGTGTTTTAAATATCATCCACCTATTGAAGAAGAAGTTAAAGAACCGGTAAAAGCTAAAGAAGAAACTATCATTTACAATGTTGATCCAGTTTTTCCCACTACTTATATTGAAAAACCACCTTTCCCTCTTAGGATGAAGGAACATGCTAAAGCTTCAACTATGGTTAACAAAGTTATGTTAGCACACCCAAACCATCTGAACAAGTCAGAGTTGAACCTAGTGTTGCTATGGTTAAAGATCTCTTGGTCGATAATATCGATGGACATGTTATTTACTTCTGCGATGAAGCTTCTAGAATTGGCAAACCTAATAAAAAGGATAAACATAGACCAGTTGTTGGCATGCCTGTGGTCTCAGTTAAGATAGGAGATCATTGTTATCATGGGTTATGTGACCTAGGTGCTAGTGTGAGTGCTATTCCTTTTTCTTTATATAAAGAAATTAAGAATGAAATATCACCTACTGAAATAGAGGACATAGATGTCACTATTAAACTTGCCAATAGAGATACTATATCACCAATTGGGATTCTTAGAAATGTTGAAGTCTTGTGTGGGAAAATAAAATACCCTGCTGATTTTCTTGTTCTTAGCTCCTCATAAGATGACTTCTGTCCCATTATTTTTGGTAGACCTTTCTTGAACACCGTCAATGCCAAAATAGATTGCAAGAAACAAACTGTCGGTGTTAGCTTTGGTGATGAATCTCATGAATTTAATTTTTCCAAGTTTAGTAGACAACCTCATAAGAAAGATTTGCTTAGTAAGAATGAAATTATTGGTCTTGTTTGTATTGTTGTGCCTCCTACTGATCCTTTGGAACAATATTTGCTAGACCATGAAAATGATTTGCATATGCATGAAAGAAATGAAATAGATAGAATATTTTTTGAACAACAACCTCTGCTTAAACACAATTTGCCTATTGAAACTCTAGGAGGTCCTCCTCCACCTAAAGCTGATCCTGTGTTTGAATTAAAACAATTGCCAGACACTTTGAAATATGCTTATCTTGATGAGCAAAAGATATATCATGTTATTATTAGTGCTAACTTTTCAGAACATGAAGAAGAAAGATTATTGAAAGTTCTAAGGAAGCACAGGGCTGCTATTGGATATACTCTTGATGATCTTAAGGGCATTAGACCCACTCTATGCCAGCACAAGATTAATATGGAACCTCATGCTAAACCCGTTGTTGATCACCAACATCGGTTAAATCCGAAGATGAAAGAAGTGGTAAGAATGGTAATATTGAAACTTCTGGAAGCATGTATAATCTACCCTATAGCTGATAGTAAATGGGTAAGTCCTGTTCATTGTGTCCCTGAGAAGAGAAGTATCACTATTGTTCCTAATATTAAGAATGAGCTTATTCCACAAAGAATTGTCGCAGGCTATAGGATGGTAATTGATTATAGAAAATTAAACAAAGCAACTAGAAAAGATCATTACCCTCTGCTCTTTATTGATCAAATGTTAGAGAGATTATCTAAGCACACACATTTTTGCTTTCTTGGTGGATATTCTGGGTTTTCACAAATACCTGTTTCAAAACCTGATCAAGAAAATACCACTTATACTTGTCCTTTTGGAACTTATGCTTATAGATGTATGCCTTTTGGTTTATGTAATGCACCTACTACCTTTCAAAGATGTATGACTACTATATTCTCTGATTTTTGTGAAAAGATTGTTGAGGTTTTCATGGATGACTTTTCCGTTTATGGGAAGTCTTTTGATGATTGTTTAAGCAATCTTGATTGAGGTTTGCAGAGATGTGAACAAACAAATCTTGTCTTGAATTGGGAGAAGTGCCACTTTATAGTTAACCAAGGTATTGTTTTGGGCCGTAAAATTTCTGAAAAAGGCATTGAGGTGGACAAAGCCAAGGTTGATGCAACTGAGAAAATGCCATGTCCTAAAGATATTAAAGGTATTCATAGTTTCCTTGGTCATGCTGGTTTCTATAGGAGGTTTATCGAAGACTTTTCTAAAATTTCTAGGCCTCTTACGAATCTTTTGCAAAAGGATATTCCCCTTGTGTTTGAGGATGATTGTTTAGAAGCCTTTGAAACACTAAAGAAAGCATTAATTACTGCACCTGTTGTTCAACCACCTGATTGGAACTTCCCTTTTGAGATTATGTGTGATGCTAGTGATTATGTTGTTGGTGCTATTCTAGGACAAAGAGTTGATAAGAAACTGAATGTTATTCATTATGCTAGTAAAACTCTAGACAGTGCTCAAAGAAACTATGCTACTACTAAAAAGAATTCTTAGCAGTGGTGTTTGCTTGTGATAAATTCAGATCTTACATTGTTGATTCAAAAGTGACTGTTCACACTAATCATGCTGCTATAAAATATCTTATGGAAATGAAAGATGCTAAACCTAGACTCATTAGGTGGGTTCTTCTTCTACAAGAATTTGACTTTCATATCACTAATAGAAAAGGAGAAGAGAACCACATAGCTGATAACTTGTCTAGGCTTGAAAATATTCTTGATGAGCCACAACCTATTAATGATAGCTTTCCTGATGAACAACTAGCTGCAATAAAAGTTTCTAATAGTACACCTTGGTATGCTGACTATGCTAATTATATTGTTGCTAAATACAAACCACCTAGCTTCACATACCAACAAAAGAAAAAAATCTTCTATGATTTAAGACATTACTTTTTGGATGACCCACATCTTTATAAAGAAGAAGTAGATGGTATTATTAGACGTTGTGTACCTGAGCATGAACATGAACAAATCCTGTGGAAATGTCAGTCTGAAGCTTATGGAGGACATCATGCGGGAGACAGAACTACTCATAAGGTATTGCAATCTGGTTTTTATTGGCCTACTCTCTCCAAAGATGTCCGTAAGTTTGTCTCGTCTTATGATGAATGCCAAAGAATAGGTAATATCGGTAAGCATCAAGAAATGCCTATGAATTATTCACTTGCTGTTGAACCATTTGATGTTTCAGGATTTGATTTCATGGGATATTTTCCTTCCTCTAATGGGACACATATTTTGGTTGATGTTGATTATGTTACTAAGTGGGTAGAAGCTATTCCAACCAGTAGTGCTGATCACAACACCTCTATTAAAATGCTTAAGGAAGTTATTTTTTCCAAGGTTTGGAGTCCCTAGATATTTAATGACTGATGGTGGTTCACACCTTATTCATGGTGCTTTCCGTAAAATGCTTGCTAAGTATGATGTTAACCATAGAATTGCATCACCTTATCATCCTCAGTCTAGTGGTCAAGTTAAACTTAGCAATAGAGAAATAAAGCTAATCTTACAAAAGACTATCAACAGGTCCCGGAAGAATTGGTCTAAGAAATTAGATGATGCACTCTGGGCTTATAGAATAACTTATAAAAATCCTATGGGTATGTCTCCATCTAAAATGGTCTATGGAAAAGCTTGCCATTTGCCTCTTGAGTTAGAACATAAAGCATATTGGGCAATTAAAGAACTCAATTGTGATTTCAATCTTGCTGGTGAAAAGACGCTATTTGATATTAGCTCATTACATGAATGGAGAACCTAGGCTTATGAAAATGCAAAGTTATTCAAAGAAAAAGTTAAAAGATGGCATGACAAAAGAATCCAAAAGCGCGAGTTCAAAGTTCGAGAATATGTTCTTTTGTACAACTCTCGTTTCAGATTCTTTGCACGAAAACTCCTCTTCAAATGGGAAGGACCATATGTCATCGAGGAGGTATATAGGTCTGGAGCTATCAAAATAAATAATGCTGAAGGTACTAACCTGAAAGTTGTCAATGGGCACCCATTAATGTTGAAAGCAATATTATCCACACTTTGACATCGGAAGAACACATAAAGGAAACCTTCCGGAACACTCATGAATCATGAAAAAATGGAGGTACGTGATGCGGTAAGTAAACGGACTCTGAAAAATCCACAAAAATATTATTTTAAGTTTTGGAATATTTAGAAAATTTGGAAAATAAGAAACTTCCAGGAAAGTGACCCTGGTGGGCATGATAAACCACGGTGCGCCTGGCATGGTGTGCCCAGGTGGGTATTGCCCACCTCGGGTACTTTTCGGACTCCGTTTTTCTTCCGTTCTGCTTGTTCCCCAAGATAAAAAAATCTTTATATACCTCCCGAACCTGTTGACCTCTGTATTGCGGAGAAATCTCCTGTTTTCTTTTCTCTCTGTTTTCTTGTCAGATCTGGAATTATGTCGTCCCAAGACTCGGAGGGTGAGAGCTACATTGCAGATTATATCACAAACTCCAAGGTCTATGGGGATGTGGAGCACTATGGCTAGACTTCGGAGGAAGAAGAAGACCATGATCCGGAGAGGAAGGAGGAGACGAGCTCGGAGGAGGATGAAGTTCCATTGCCCCAACCTGGGGACATGCACGTTGAATTTAAGAAGTCAAGTCTCCCCAACAAAGCAAAGAGGCCTAAGATCCAGTTTATCCCTTTTCGTCTCTTGTAGGAAAATAAGCAAGATTTATGAAAAAAGGTGTTGGAGCTTGAGTGGGAGATTCGTGAACTAAAATATGAGAATTCCATCCTCAAGCGTAAGCTAAGGAAGAAAGACAAGCCTTCTACTTCATCACCTCCGCCTCCTTCTTAACCACCAAAAGAAAACTGAGTATCGGGTATGGGCACTCCCCTTGGCTTTCGCCAAGCTTGGGGGAGGTGCCCCGGCATAGTATCATCTCCACTATCTTTTGCCTTTACTTTCTTAGTTCAATCCATGGTTATGTTTTGCTATTAGATGAATAAAAGTTTAGTTTGGTCCTTTCTTTTCAATAGTTTGCTTAGTGATCAATCTTTGTAATCGTGTGCGAGATATATAATAAAGTTTAGCTTGAGTTTTGCCTTCTTTACTTCCTTGTTTCAATAACATAAAGGAAATCAAAGAAAAAGATCAAATGCTAATCTTATGGTAAGTGATAACATTACACAAGGAAAAGTATAAGTAGAAAATTTTATTGTAGATTGGCAAACATAGCATTAGTCATGAAATAATTAATAAGGGAAGAGAAGATTCACATATAAATATACTATCTTGGAAATCTTTTATGATTGTGAGCACTCATCAAAATATTATATGCCAAAAATGTTGACGTTGGACAAGGAAGACAACTTAATGATTTATGTTTGTTCATATTCACATAGAAGTTATATTGTCATAGATCCTTCAACATGTGGTGCTTGCCCCTATCTTTGTTGGCCAAAAACTCCGAATTAAGTAGAGATACTACTTGTGCATCCAAAACCCATAAACCCAAATCTTGTTTGAGAGTCCACCATACCTACCTATGGATTGAGTAAGATCCTTCAAGTAAGTTGTCATCGGTGAAAAAAGACAATAAAAATTGCTTCTGAAAGTGTAAGATCATTTAGTGTAAGGGAAAATTGAGCGTTGTATGAACTTGCAATGGTGATGAATAAAAGCGATAGACTGCATAATAAAGGTTGCCATCACAATGGAAAATATAACGCGATGTTCTCTTGCACTAAGAGGTTGGGCATACAAACAAAAAGCGCATGGCAACCTCTGCTTCCCTCTTCGAATGGCCTATCTTTTACTTTCATGTATTTACTTTCATGCAAGAGTCGAAGTTTTTCTCTATATTCCTTTTATTTTTCTCCTTTGGCAAGCATCATGTGGTGAGGAAAGATCCATGCACATATATCCAGTTGAATATGGGTAGCATGAGTTATTATTGTTGACATCACCCTTGAGGTGAATGCGTTGAGAGGCGAAACTATAAGCCCCTATATTTCTATGTGTCTGGTTGAAATGTTTTGCTCATGTGTACGCGATGAGTGTTAGCAATCATAGAAGACTAAATGATGGTTGAGTATGTGGACTTTCCTAAAGGCTTCGATACATGACCCTTCCTGAAAATACGATGAATTGTAGTTGCAAAGTTGATGAAGAACATAGTTTGTTGGTTTCCAATAGAGTTTATGCTTTATAGTTTCATGCTATGATGAATTGTCACTTGTTTATGAGAAGTCTATGATAAAAGTTTTATGTTAAAGTTTGTTGCTGTTATAATAAGTTACGTGCTGCTACTATGTCCGTATTATTGTTTTTACTGACACCTCTCTCTCTAAGCATGTGGACATGTTTTTTGATTTCGGTTTTCGCTTGAGGACAAGCGAGGTCTAAGCTTGAGGGAGTTGATACTTCCATTTTGCATAATGTTTTCTTACTGTTATTTATGCTGTTTTATTGTATAATAATGCTTTTTGTAGTAATTCTAATGCATTTTCTCTCATAATATGCAAGGTATGCACAAAGTGGGAGAATTCTGGCAGCTGGAAATCTGGACCTAAAAAAGCTACGTCAAGCTACCTATTCTATACAAGTCCAAATGAGCTGAAACTTCCCGAGGATTTTTTATGGAATATTTAAGAATTATTGGAGAAAATAAGTACCGGAGGGGGGCCACCAAGTGGGCACAACCCACCTGGGCGCGCCAGGAGGCCCAGGCGCGCCCTGGTGGGTGCTGCCCTCCTCGGCCCACCTCCGGTGCCCCTTTTCTGGTATATAAGTCATTTTGACCTAGAAAAAGAATAAGTAGAGGACTTTTGGGACGAAGTGCCGCTGCCTCAAGGCAGAACATGGGCAAGAGCATTTTTGCCCTCCGGCAGAGCGATTCCGCCGGGGGAACTTCCCTCCCGGAGGGGGAAATCATCGTCATCATCATAACCAACAACTCTCCCATCTTGGGGAGGACTATCTTCATCAACATATTCAACAACACGAACTCCTCTCAAACCCTAGTTCATCTCTTGTGTTCAATCTTCATACCAGAACTATAGATTGGTGCTTGTGGGTGACTAGTAGTGTTGATTACATCTTGTAGTTGATTACTATATGGTTTATTTGGTGGAAGATTATTTGTTCAGATCCATTATGCTATTTAATACCCCTCTGATCTTGAGCATGATTATCATTTGTGAGCATTTACTTTCATTCTTGAGGTCAAGGGAGAAATCATGTTGCAAGTAATCATGTGAACTTGATATGTGTGCGATAGTTTGATGATATGTATGTTGTCATTCTCTTAGTGGTGTCATGTGAACGTCGACTACATGACACTTCACCATATTTGGGCCTAAGGGAATGCATTGTGGAGTAGTTATTAGATGGTGGGTTGCAAGAGGGACAGAATCTTAAACCCTAGTTTATGCGCTATTCCATAAGGGACCGATTGGATCCAAAAGTTTAATGCTATGGTTAGAATTTATTCTTAATACCTTTCTCGTAGTTGCGGATGCTTGAGAGAGGGTTAATCATAAGTAGGAGATTTTTTCAAGTAATAACAGCACCTAAGCACCAGTCCACCCACATATCAAATTATCAAAGTAGTGAACACGAATTAAGCCAACATGATGAAGGTGACTAGATGAAATTCCCATGTACCCTCAAGAACACTTTGCTTATCATAAGAGACCGTTTTGGTCTTTCCTTTGCCTCAAAAGGATTGGGCTACCTTGCTGCACTTTTGTTACTACTATTGTTACTTGCTCGTTACAAATTATCTTGCTATCAAACTACTCCGCTACTTACAATTTTAGTACTTGCAGACATTACCTTGCTGAAAACCACTTGTCATTTCCTTCTGTTCCTTGTTGGGTTCGACACTCATACTTATCAAAAAAGGCTACAATTGACCCCATATACTTGTGGGTCATCAGTTTCCCCCACACCTTCGCTTGCTCGTCGTCAGTCTGCCAGGAACAAGGGAAAAATGCAATGTCAAGTCATCTGCTGCTCGCAAGAAGAAGAAGGGACCGGTCAAGACGGCTGCTAAATTGAAGAAAAATGAGTATTGGCAATACCATGAGCAAAACCCCTACATCCTTCCTCAGGATCCTTCTCTTGTTGGCTCACCGTTCTGGAATAAGGACCAATCACTAGTGTACTTTGATCGGATCAAGGGAAGGTAGAACCTGTTTGTGAAGACCAAGTCAATCAACCTTGATCACATGGAGAAGTACTAGGCATACTTTGGAGAAGCTCGTGCCCTCTGTGATCAGCTCAACATCGTTCCCCTCATGACCTTCAATATGATTTTGATGTAGAGTTGGTTGCATAGTTCTTTGCAACCATATGGTATGGCACAAACCTAGAGTGCACTTTGATCTGGATGACCAATGGCAGGTAGTTGCGCACCACTTGGAGTGCTTTTATGGCGCTTCTGGGATATCCTGAAGAGGGGATGAGGAAGCCTCTTGGCCTTTGTCCTCACCATGAGGAGGGGCCTCCTCACAAGGATGAGCTGAAGCCTCATATGATTATCACTAAGACAGAGAAAGGAGTCAAGAAGGAGCTGAAGCCATTCTTTGACATTATGCATCGCATCTTCCGGCACACTCTCTTTCCTCCCATTGGCAACTTGTACATGGTGCATGGGCACCTTGTGGATATGATCCTGTTGTGCCACTCTGAGAAGGACACGGATGCGGTTTCGGATGTCTCTCGTGTCATGTGGAAGGAGCTAGTGAATGCTACCTATGGAGATCATTGCCCAGTTTATGCTCCCTTCATCTTCAAGTTGATTGAGACTACCTGGAGGTCCACTTACCCTGGTGTGCCTCTTGAGACCAGACCCTTGACTCCTCATGACATCCTCAACTTGCGTTAGAAGGAGCTTTGGGCCTCTACTACTCGTCCTGAGGCAGCGGTCTCTTCTGCTTCTGGAGAGGATCAGGGTGATGATGGTGGTCTTGCTCCCGACACAGAGCTTTCTTCTGGTCAGTCATGTTGGGCAGCTAAGCTCGAGCACAAGGTGCAGAAGCTCTTTTGGATTCATACCGATGTTCAGCACAAGATGTACTTGGCACATGTGGATGCCAATAAGGCTCGTCAGGAGAGGAAGGCTATCGTGAGGAAGCTTGAGATACCAGTTCATGATGGCTCTGTGGACCGTATCACTCCGGAGGACAAGTGTATTTCTTTGCACGCTCACTGGACGGACTCGGATGAGTCCAATGCTGCTACATCTGCTCTAGCTTAGGATCAGGAGACCGAGGAGGAGTTTGCTGATGGGTCTGATTCTGAGGAGTCTGCCGGGTCCATGGGAGGAGACTAGTGCCATCTGGAGCTGCGTTAGCTCACTCTTTGCCCCCTTTGGATGAACAGGACCCCGTGGAAGGCTGGTTGAACAGTAGCAGGTGGAGGGCTTGATGAACAGTAGCCCGTAGAGGGGTGGTTGAACAGGACCCCGTGGAGAGGGCTGGTTGAACAGTAGCCGGTGGAGTAGCGCACGGTGGAGGCAGGATGAACAAGAGCCCGTGGATGAACAATCGCAGGTGGAGGCTGGAGGTGGTCGACGGTGGATGAACAGTAGCCCGTGGAGGATGGTGGAGTTTGACGGTGGAGATGAACAGTATCCCATGGAGTCCCGTTTTGCGGTACGCCACACCCCTCTCGATGAATAGGACCCCCGTTTCGACCGTAGCGCTCTAACACAAGTCCGTTTCCTCCGTTTTGCGGTACGCACACCCCTCCCGATCAACATGCCCCTGTTTCGACCGTAGGAGGTCCAATAGAAGTCCGTTTCCTCCATTTTGCCGTACGCCAAACCCCTCCCGATGAACAGGATCCCGTTTCGAACGTGGCTGGTCGAACACAAGGCCGTTTCCTCCATTCTGGGGTACGCCAGGCCTCGTTTCCATCGGCTATTCTGTCCGAGCCCTCCCGATGAACAAGACGATGCATTTCGTTCCGACCCAGCCGGTTGGCTCCCCATGAACACGACAACGACGCAGTTTCTCTCTTGCAACCTAGCCATGTACACGAAGCCTGGCCGTACGTATGTGAGAGTAGGCGTTCGAGACCCCACCCGTATGTACGTATGTGGCTGTATTTACTTTCTTGCACCCTGGCCGTTGTACGTATGTGTATATGCTACGTGTGCGCCTCTACTACAACACGTGCATGCCTCTACTACGACACGTGTGTGCCTCTACATCGACCAATATGTACGTACACGTTCGCGACCAGTATGACAATGCTACGTATGCTTCGACCAGGTGGGTCCTAACTGTCAGGCACTTCCTTGTGGGCAAAGATGTAGCTGGTGGGTCCCAGCAGTCAGGGGACAAATCTTTTTTTGCCCGTAATATGGACGCACTTCCTTGCGTGCGAAGAAGTAGCTGGTGGGTACTAGTAGTCAGGGGAAACTTTTTTTTGCAAAATACGGTGGCCCGTCCAGTGGGTCCCTGCTGTCAGGTGGAGGAATCATTATTTTATGTGTAATAAGGAGGCACTTCCTTGCTGCGGCCGTGGACCTAGCTGTCAGCCTCTCCACGTGCAGTGCTCTTCCGATGGAAGTCGTTCCTTGACCACGTTGACCACGCCGTGCCGAGAGCACCAGGGCGGTGGACAATGGCGAGGCCTAGGAAGGGGACGACGCGGAGCCGGGGAAGACGCGGCAGTGGATGCCCATGCGGAGAGGAGTACGGGGGTTCACTGGTTCAGCTTCGGTGTGAGGCTGCCGTCGCTACAGAAATAATCAGAATAACAAGGGGTGTGCGTGAGTGGAGGGATGGCCTGGCCAGCGGTGGGAGTAGTAGGAGGCGGTGAGGCATCCGTGGCAGCACAGCCGGCCACGGGAGGCAGGAGCAGGCGACACGACCAGCGCCACTTTGGGCGGCTGGAGCAAGAAGACCAGAGGTTGAAGAAGCACGACGGCTGTTGGATGGACATCGTATGGTCACTAGAGCTAGAATCATTCATATTGACTAAGTTGGCAAAGCCCTCCGTCCCCATCAACTTAGTAGGCCCACAAGTCAGCCTCCCACTATGTTGGGTCCCAGCTAGCAGGGGGAGTATAAATTTTTTGTGCGTAATAAGGAGGCACTTCCTTGCGTGCGAAGATATAGCTGGTGGGTCCGACCTGTCAGCGGGGGGAACGTTCTTTTCACGAAATACAGAGGCCCTTCCGGTGAGTCCCAGATGTCAGCTGGAGGAATCATTACACTACAAAAAAAATACACTTCTGTGATGATATGTGTTTGTCACAGTAGGTCGCGTTTTTTGTCATGCATGTACATCCATGACGATTTTATGACAGAATCAAGATAGTCATACATGTGTTGTCGTAGAAGTGTTCCATGACATTACCAAAATTATCATCACGGAAGTGTCCACTTCCATGACGATAAATCGCGGATCAAAGAAGTGCTTTCGTCAAGGGTGACTGACACGTGGCATCCACCGTAACGGAATGCCGTTAAGCTATCGGGTCGGGTTTTGGATTCGATAACCCGTTAACAGCCCCGACCAATGAGGATTTTCCACGTGTAAAATCATCATTGGCTGGAGTAGACACGTGTCAGCTCCGCGTTGGCACAGTTGTCACTCATCCAATGGGCGAGACGCACCTATGATATGTTGACACGTGGACCGGCCCATCAAGTTTAAATGGGCCGGCCCAACTAAAGGCCCACAAGATTTTGCGGACCATCACTACTAGGAAAAGGCCTGCTAGTGGTGCACCTGTTTTGGCCACTAATGGCGCACTACAGGTGCGCCACTAGCATCATGCCACTAGTAATTAATACTAATGGTGCACCCCTGGTGCGCCATTAGTATATCACATGGTGCGCCATTAGTATGCCTCCCAGGGGGCCATATTTACCCATGTGCTCTCGCTTACTAATGGCGCACTTGTAGATGATGCGCCATTAGTGTGCTTATTGCAGTGCGCCACTAAAGTGCAGAGTGGTGCGCCACTACTATGAATATTAGGGATTTTTTTTTTCTTTTCTGATATTTGCATAGGTTACAAAACATATTACTGCACAAAATATAGACAGCACAACATATAAACAACAGACTTATCGAATACATTAGAAGATTAGTCTCTCAATAAAATTCATCATATTAGTCTCCGAATTTAAAATATTGATACGTCTCCAACGTATCTACAATTTTTGATTGTTCCATGCTATTATATTACCCCTTTTAGATGTTTATGGGCTTTATTTTACACATTGATATCATTTTTGGGACTAACCTACTAACCGGAGGCCCAGCCCATATTATTGTTTTTTTGCCTATTTCAGTATTTCGAAGAAAAGGAATATCAAATGGAGTCCAAACGGAATGAAACCTTCGGGAGCGTGATTTTTGGAACAAATCTGATCCGGAGAGCTTGGAGTGCAAGTCAAGAAGCTCTCGAGGGCCCCACAAGATAGGGGGCCGCGCCTCCCCGTAGGGCGCGCCCCCCTGTCTCGTGGGCCCCTCGGGTGGCCACCGACGTACTTCTTCTTCCTATATATACCCACGTACCCCAAAAACATCCAGGAGCACCACGAAACACAATTTCCACCGCCATAACCTTCTGTATCCGCGAGATCTCATCTTGGAGCCATCGCCGGTACTCTACCGGAGGGGGAATCAACCACGGAGGGCTTCTACATCAACATCCTTGCCCCTCAGATGAGTTGTGAGTAGTTTACCACAGACCTACGGGTCCATAGTTATTAGCTAGATGGCTTCTTCTCTCTTTTTGGATTTCAATACAATGTTCTCCCCCTCTCTTGTGGTGATCTATTTGATGTAAACTCTTTTTGCGGTGTGTTTGTCGAGATCCAATGAATTGTGGGTTTATGATCAATTTTATCTATGAATAATATTTGAATCTTCTCTGAATTCTTTTATGTATGATTGAGTTATCTTTGGAACTCTCTTCGAATTATCAGTTTGGTTTGGCCTACTAGATTGGTTCTTCTTGCCATGGGAGAAGTGCATAGCTTTGTGTTCAATCTTGCGGTGTTCTTACCCAGTGACAGAAAGGGTTGCAAGACACGTATTGTATTGTTGCCATCAAGGATAACAAGATGGGGTTTATATCATATTGCATGTGTTTATCCCTCTACATCATGTCATCTTGCTTAATGTGTTACTCTGTTCTTATGAACTTAATACTATAGATGCAGGCAGGAGTCGGTCGATGTGTGGAGTAATAGTAGTAGATGCAGGCCGGAGTCGGTCTACTTGTTATGGACGTGATGCCTATATACATGATCATGCCTAGATAATCTCATAACTATGCGCTTTTCTATTGATTGCTCGACAGTATTTTGTTCACCCACCGTAATACTTATGCTATCTTGAGAGAAGCCTCTAGTGAAACCTATGGCCCCTGGGTCTATGTCTTATCATATTTTATTTCAATCTACCTTTATTTGCATCTTTATTTTTTGCATCTATCTTGTAAAATACCAAAAATATATTTATCTTATCATACTATCTTTATTAGATCTCACTTTCGCAAGTGGCCATGAAGGGATTGACAACCCCTTTATTGCGTTGGTTGCGAGTTCTCAGTTTGTTTGTGTAGGTGCGTGGGACTTTTGAGGAGCCTCCTACTGGATTGATACCTTGGTTCTCAAAACTGAGGGAAATACTTACGCTACACTTTGCTGCATCACCCTCTCCTCTTTGAGGAAAACCAACGGAAGCTCAAGACATAGCAAGAAGGATTTCTGGCGCCGTTGCCGGGGAGGTCTTCGCTCAAGTCAAGACATACCAAGTACCCATCACAAACCCATCTCCCTCGCATTTACATTATTTGCCATTTGCCTCTCGTTTTCCTCTCCCCCACTTCACACTTGTCGTTTTATTCGCCCTCTTTTTCGCAATCTCCTCCGCTCCTTTTCGCTTGCCTTTTTTGTGTGTTTGTTTGCTTATTTGACCTCATGGCTGCGCCCAAGGGTCCTGACCACCTTCTCAGAAGGATGGATGAAATTGAATCAAATATTAGAAGCTTTATGAATTTGCAATTTGAGCATAATAATTTCTTTAGAAAAGAGCTTAATGAACAAAAATGTTTTTTGGGGTTTATGAACAAAGAGCTTGATGATATGAATAAAGAATTCTATGGTGTTAACGCTCAAATTACCCGGCTTGAAAATGCTATAGCCAAAATTTCTGACAAGCAAGCCACCTTAGTCAATAAGATGGCCGCTAAACTAGAAAAATTACATGAAAATAATGATGAGGATCTTAAAGTTATTGATGTGTCTCCGATTAGATCTATGTTTTGCAATATGAATTTTGATGATTATGGGAGTGATGATGAACCAACTTTGCCTAGAAGGCATCCCAAAAATTCGAGTCTTTAGATCTTGATGCTAAATTTGGTAAAAGTGAGATTGGAGAATCCTCTACTTCTAATAATGTTGAACTTACTATCTCGGATTTCAAGGAATTTGATTAGGATAATTGCTCTTTAAAAGGTTGTATTTCCTTGTTGCAATCCGTTGTTAATTCTCCTCATGCTTATAGTCAAAATAGAGCTTTTACCAAACATATTGTTGATGCCTTGATGCAATCTTATGATGAAAAACTTAATTTGGAAGTTTCTATACCTAGAGAACTTAATGATGAGTGGGAAGCTACAATAAAGATTAGAATTAAATATCATGAGTGTTTTGCTTTGTGTGATTTGGGTGCTAGTGTTTCCACGATTCCAAAAACTTTATGTGATATTCTAGGTTTCCATGATCTTGATGATTGCTCTTTAAATTTCCACCTTGCGGATTCCACGATTAAAAAGCCTATGGCAAGGATCAATGATGTTCTTATTGTTGCAAATAGAAATTTGGTGCCCATAGATTTTATCATTCTTGATATAGATTGCAACCTTTCTTGCCCTATTATTCTTGGTAGACCTTTCCTTAGAACGATTGGTGCGATTATTGATATGAAGGAAGGGAACATTAGATTCCAATTTCCTTTAAAGAAAGTCATGGAGCACTTTCCAAGAAAGAAAGTCAAATTACCTTATGAGTCTATCATGCGGGCTACTTATGAATTTAGTGCCAAAGATGGCACTCGTTAGATCTATCTTCGCTTTTATGCCTAGCTAGGGGCGTTAAACGATAGTGCTAGTTGGGAGGCAACCCAATTTTCTTTATGTTTTTTTGCTCCTGTTTAGTAATAGATCTTGCATCTACCTTCTGTTTAGATGCGTTTTTATCTTTTAATTAGTGTTTGTGCCAAGTAGAACCTATAGGATAACCTACGATGATAGTTGATTTGATTCTGCTGAAAAACAGAAACTTTGCACGCACGAATATAATTTTGTTAAATCACAGGAACGTGCTTTTGCGTTGATTCCTTTTGCTACTGTTCAATAGACAAATTTTCCAGGACTTCCTATTTTGGTAGGAGTTTTAGAGTTCCAGAAGTTTGCGTTAGTTACAGATTTCTATAGACTGTTCTGTTTTTGACAGATTCTGTTTTTCGTGTGTTGTTTGTTTATTTCAATGCATCTATGGCTAGTAATTCACTCTATGAACCATAAAGAAGTTGGAATACAGTAGGTTTGTCGGTGTACTAGAGTAGGGGTACCCTAGTATCCTGAATTTGTGCACGGGCACTTGCAGCACCCCGCGGCAAGGCTTGCTGGGTGACCGCCAAGGTCCTCCGTGGTTCCTTTGGAGCCATTCAAGAACAAAGTATTCAAGCCAAGGAGACAAGGCCCTGGCAAGAGGAGCTTGCCGGGAAGGCCTACCAAGGCATCTCAAGGAACTTGCCGCGACGCGCCACGCGTCCCGGCGAGGCCCGGTGAGCGACAAGCTTCCGGACGCGACAAGACAACGACCGCGGCAAGGCGCTTACCGCGGCAAACTACCACTCTGTACCCGCGCTCCAGCACATCCACCAACGTGTCGCCCTGGGACCTTTCCAGGCGCGCGTGGCAAGAGGCTGTGCGGCCAGTGGTGCGCGGTGGCAAGCGACGTTGACAAGATTGCCATCGTGGCAAGCGGTGGCGTCCCTGATGGTCCCTTTTTGCACTATTTGGGCGACGTAGACGGGCATTTAATGCCTTTGTCCCCTCCCGTCAGGGTTAGGTATGATACACTGTACGGGTAGTTGTACCAACCGCAATTCCTTTTCCATTTTTACCCTTGTCTACGTTGCCACCTGTCGGAGACCCCTTTAGCATATAAAAGGAGGCCCATGCGCAACGTAGAGGGGGGTTCGAAGGCAGAAAAACACTCACGCTCGGTCTCGTTAGCAGCTAGAATGTACTGTAGCACTCAGCGCTCCCGAGCAAGAACTCAATCAGACATGCAGCAGTAGGAGTGTTATCTCTCCGGAGAGCTCCGAAGCTGGGTAAACTGCTCGTGTGCTTCGCCTCGATCCGCTCTTCGTGCGATCTCCGCCCCCCGCCGAACCGAAAGGGGCACGGTCCGCCGGTCCCATAGGTGTTCGTGGATCAGTTTCCCCGACATCTTTGGCGCGCCAGGTAGGGGGCGTCGAGGTTGTGTGAACCTGATCCGGCATTCATACGAGCTAGATCTTCATCTTCTTCATCGACATGCCACCGAAGAAGAAGGCTTCGGCGGCAGCTGTTCCATCCACGTCGATCCCACCACCACCTGAGCGAACGAGTGGTGGGGTAGACGCCGGCGGAAGAATGGGCATCGACGAGGGAGCTCAGGGTGCTGCCAGGTCCAAGGTCAAGGCCGCGCAGACCTCGACGTCCGTACATGCACCGCGCCCATCTCAGGAGGCGCAGGACTGACAGCGTCATGGTATTCGCAGTGCCATATGTTTGTTGGACCAAGATCGAGCTGGTGGATCTCGAGGTGCTCAAGACCAGCATGCACGCCAACATGCTGGCATGAGCGAGACACGGTCGCCTGGACGGGATACTGCTCCTTCTAACATAGTTAGAAGTCCGAGCATATCCCGCTCCTCGCGCCGTTCGCCACTACCGCCCACCACTCCAGCAGAAGCTTTGGCGCGAGCTCAACTGCTCCTGGATTACCCTCCAACGGCAGACAAGATCGATGAATGGAGGGCCACCATTCAGAGTCTCATCGGCTTCGCCAACGGCGACAATCCGCGGCAACTGAGTGCATCGCTGCCGCGGCAGGACCGCCAGGCACGAGCCGATGGCGATGAAACCGGTGGGGGTGCGACCACCATGCACTCTCCACCCTGAAGGCCAAGATCGCCGACTCGCCGGATCCACCTCGACAGCGACTCCACTGCATCATCAGATCCACGAGCTCGTCGCGATCAGCGCCAAGTTCTTCACGAACGACAGCAAGAAGACGCTCGAACTCGCATCGAGCGCCGAAGAGAAGCGCGGCGTCAATCGGACTAGCGCGCTGGGCCCTCTGTCAGAATTTCAAGCCAGACATACCAGAGAAGTACGACGGCAAGTCGCATCCGTCGAAGTTCCTCAGCATCTACACCATCGCGGTGCAAGCTGCCGGGGGGCGGGACGACAAGATCCTGGCCAACTACTTCCCGTTGGTGCTCAAGCCTAATGTCAGATCCTGGCTCATGCACTTGCCGGACAACTCCATATCCTCCTGGGCAGACCTATGCCATCAGTTTGTCGGCGCCTTTACAGGCAGCCACAAGCCTCATGGCCAGGAGAGCGACCTTCATCTGCTCGCCCAGAAGGAAGGAGAGCCCCTGCGCAAGTACATTCAGAGATTCAGCCGTGTACAGCACAACATCCTAGATGTCCACCCTGCTGCGGTAATCAGCGCGTTCCATCAGAACGTGCGAAACTGCAGGATGCGGGAGGAGATGGCGATGTGCAAGATCAGAGACGTTAGTGAGCTATATGCCCTGGCCGACAAGTGTGCACGTGCTGAGGAAGGGAGGAAACTCCCCGGAGAGAATACAGAAGCAGGAGGATCTGATAGTGAGGAGGCCGCCCCGGCAAAGAAAAACCGGCGGCGGAACAATAGGAAGAAGAAAGGCAAAGATGTGCTAGTCGTTGAGCAGTCCGGCAACGGAGGTGGCGCCAAGAAAGCCAAAGCTGGTAGCTCCGGTGAGCAGATTGCCGTAGGCACAAACTACCAGGCTGTGGCGGTCGCCGACAAGCAGGACGGCACCAACAAGCAGTACTGAAAGATCCACCGCACCAAGGGCCATGACCTCCAGAGCTGCAAGAAGGTCGAGCAGCTTGTCGAGCAGCAAAAGGCTGAATACGAGCGACGCGACAAGGAGAAAGCCTAGGAAGGTGATGGAGGAGCCGGCAAGAAATGCCCTGGCCGAGGAGGACGCCGCGGCAAGGCCAAGCAGCGGCAAGGAGACAGACCTCCCCGCGGCTGCGACAAGGATGAAGATGACGACAACGATGAAGATATGGATGATGACGAGACCGATGAGCAGGAGTTCTAGAAAGCCACAGAGGTCCTATGCGTTGACGGCGGTGCTTCTCTGCATACTTCACACCGCCAGCTCAAGCAGTGGGTGCGGGAAGTCAATGCGGCAGAACTACCTGTCGAGTCACGCAAGCCTCTGAAATGGTCCAGCACGCCTATCATCTTTGATATTGAGGACCACCCTGATCGCATAACTGCGGTCGGGTGCTTGCCGATGTTGGTTTCACCAACTATCCACAACCTCAAGGTTACTAAGATGCTAGTTGACGGCGGGGCCGGCTTGAACCTGATCTCCTCCGCGGTACTCCAGAAACTCCAGATCCCTGATGGCGAGCTCGAAGAGACCGGCACATTCCAAGGAATCAATCCGGGAAGGAGCAAGCCGAAGGGAAAGATCACGTTGCCGGTGACATTTGGCAGCGAGTTGAACTTCAGGACTGAGAGGGTCACTTTTGACGTTGCTGACTTTCCATTGCCTTACAATGGGATACTAGGCCATCCAGCACTCGCCAAGTTCATGGCAGCCTCTCACTATGCATACAACATGCTGAAGATGCCAGGCCCGATAAGTGTCATCTCTGTCCCTGGCGACAAGAAGGATGCTCTTATCTGCGCCGACAAGATCTACCAAGAAGCAGCAGCCGTAACAGATCGCAAGTCACTTGCCGTTGAAGCTCCCGGGGCAAAGAAGAAGACCAAGTCCGACAAGAGTTCTGATGCCCACTCCGGCAAGCGCACCTCTTCGGAGTGCTGCGCTACCGTCGAGGACGCACCATCGAGCTCCACCGACAAGTGTAAGAAGACAATGGCAGCTCCACTAGAGACCAAGAAGGTGTCCGCCAAGGAGGATGGCACTGGTGGTACCTTCACCATCAGTGCCACTCTCGACCCTAAATAGGAAAGCACGCTCGTTGCTTTCCTGCGGGTGAACGTCGACGTATTTGCGTGGCAACCGTCTGACATCCCCGGTGTTCCCAGGAAAGTAATCGAGCACCATCTTGCCGTCTGTCCTCATGCGCGGCCCGTCAAGCAGAAAGTCAGGAAACAGACAGTGGAGCGCCAAGAATTCATCGCAGAAGAAATCAAGAAATTGGAAGCAGCAGGCCTTGTCAGAGGAGTGCTCCATCCTACGTGGTTGGCCAACCCTGTAGTCGTGCGCAAGGCAAACGGGAAATGGAGGCTTTGTATTGACTTTACCGATGTCAATAAAGCTTGTCCCAAAGACCCATTTCCCTTGCCGCGCATCAACCAGATTGTTGACTCCACGGCCGGATGTGACTTGCTTTCATTTCTTGATGCATACTCAGGATACCATCAGATCTTCATGGCAGAAGAGGATGAGGAGAAGACCGCATTCATCACCCCATGTGGCACATACAGTTTCGTACGGATGCCTTTCAGTTTAAAGAATGCTGGTTCAACATTTGCAAGGGTAGTCCATGACCCTTTTGAGACGCAAATACACAGAAATGTGGAAGCCTACATGGATGACATAGTGGTCAGGAGCAAGGACAAGGCGACTCTGATTCAAGATTTAGACGAAACCTTTACAAATCTGCGCAAGATCAACCTCAAGCTTAACCCCGAGAAGTGTGTGTTTGGAGTCCCCTCCGGCAAGCTTCTCGGGTTCTTTGTGTCTCAACGGGGAATTGAAGCCAATCCCGACAAGATCAAGGCCATTGAGCAGATTGAAGCACCAAAGCGCGTCAAGGATGTACGAAGACTTGCCGGTTGCGTAGCTGCTCTCAGCAGGTTTATCTCTAGGTCTGCTGAGCGCGCCCTGCCATTTTTCAAAATATTGAAAAAGGCAGGTCCAATGAAATGGACTCCGGAAGCGGAGGCTGCACTGCAGGACTTAAAGAGATACCTGTCCTCCACTCCAACACTTGTCGCACCTAAGCCACAAGAGAAGTTGCTGCTATATATAGTGGCAACCAATCAAGTGGTTAGTGCTGCATTAGTAGCGGAGAGGGAGGCGGATGATGAGCCAGCAACCACGGCAGATGAATCTAGCGACAAGCAGGGGACTTCACCGGCAAGCTCTGGTCCCGACAAAGATGGATCTGCGCAGGCGCGTGAGAAGATGCAGAAAAGAATGGTGCAGCGCCCAGTTTACTTTGTCAGTTCCCTTCTGCAGGGGGCTAGGTCAAGGTACTCTGGTGTGCAAAAATTGCTTTTCGGCCTTCTCATGGCCTCGAGAAAGCTGCGCCATTACTTCCAAGCACATGAGATCACAGTCGTCACTCGTTTTCCGCTGAAGAGGATACTGCAAAATCCAGAAGCAACAGGCAGGATTGTCGAGTGGGCACTGGAACTGTCAAGCTTTGGCCTCAAGTTTGAGAGCACTTCAACTATCCAAAGCAGAGCATTGGCGGAGTTCATAGCAGAATGGACGCCAACACAAGATGATGAAATTCCAGAAACGAGCATCCCCGTCAAGGAAGCAAGCAAAGAGTGGCTGATGTACTTTGATGGTGCCTTCTCGCTGCAAGGCGCCGGTGCGGGCGTGCTACTTGTTGCACCCACCGAAGAGCACCTCAAGTACGTAGTCCAGATGCACTTTCCCAAGGAGCAAGCAACGAACAATACCGCAGAGTATGAAGGTTTGCTTGCCGGTCTCAGGATCGCAGCAGACCTTGGGATCAAGAAGCTCATTGTCAGGGGTGACTCACAGCTTGTCATCCGCCAAGTGAACAAGAATTATCAGAGTCCATTGATAGAAGCTTACGTTGATGAAGTGAGAAAGCTAGAAGAGCACTTTGACGGCCTACAGATGGAACATGTTCCAAGAGCTCAGAACGACATTGCCGATGGCCTGTCGAAGTGCGCCGCACTTAAGCTACCTGTGGAACCAGGGATCTTTGTGCTCAAACTGACTCAACCGTCTGTAACGCCATCAACTAGACAGAGTAAGAAGAGGAAGTTGATTGCCGGAGCAGAGCTCCCCGAAGCCGCCGCCAAGAAGGTCCTCAAGATCAACACCAAGGGTGCTGAGGAGCAGTCTGCTCCGGCAAGCCCTAGGGTTTGTTCCGTTGAAGCAGACACTCCCGACAAGTTTTGCTCCGGCAAGCTTGCCGGGGAACGTCAAGCTCCGGCTGAGCCGCAGGTTCTCACCGTAGAAGCGGATGTTCCCGCAGCAGCAGATGTGCCTTTAGTCCTTGTTGTCGAGCCGCAAGCTCCAGCATGGGCACAACAGATTGTCCGTTTCCTTCAGACAGGAGAACTTCCCGAAGAGCAAGAAGAAGCGGAAAGAGTAGCCCGGCAGTCAAGTATGTACCAGTTTGTCGACAACACACTGTACATAAGAAGACTCAACGGCGTGAAATTGAAGTGTATTCACCGGGAAGACGGACAAAAGCTGTTGGCAGAGATACATGGAGGCATATGTGGTCACCACATTGGCACAAGAGCGCTTGCCGGCAAAGCGTTCCGGCAAGGTTTCTTTTGGCCGACAGCCCTCCAGGATGCAACTGCACAAGTAACCAAGTGTGAAGCGTGCCAGTTCCATTCCAAGCAGATACACCAGCCAGCTCAAGCTCTCCAGACGATCCCTTTATCCTGGCCATTTTCGGTCTGGGGGCTCGACATCCTCGGCCCCTTTCCCCGAGCTGTCGGGGGCTTTGAGTACTTGTACGTTGCAATCGACAAGTTCACAAAGTGGCCGGAAGTGGAAGCAGTGAGGAAGGTGACAGCACAGTCAGCAGTCAAGTTCTTCAAGTCGATTGTTTGCCGCTTCGGGATCCCTAACATGATCATCACCGACAACGGCACGCAATTCACGAGCCACACCTTCATGCAGTACGTCCAAGATCTTGGCGCCAAGGTCTGCTTCACTTCTGTTGCTCATCCGAGAAGTAACGGTCAAGCGGAGAGGGCAAATGCTGAAGTGCTGTGCGGGCTCAAGACCAGGACTTTCGACAGGCTGCGCAAGTGCGGAAAGAACTGGATTGAGGAGCTGCCGGTGGTTCTTTGGTCAATCAGGACGATGCCAAATCGAGCCACTGGCCAGACACCTTTCGCTCTAGTCTATGGAGCAGAGGCAGTTCTCCCAACGGAACTCGTATACGGGTCACCTCGAGTGCTCGCTTATGATGAGCTTGAGCAAGAGCAGTTGCGACAAGATGACGCGCTGCTCCTTGAGGAGGACCGTCTTCAGGCCGCTGTACGAGCTGCTCGATACCAGTAAGCTTTGTGCCGCTACCATAGCCGCAAAGTTAATGCCAGAAGTCTCAACGAAGGCGACCTTGTTCTTCAGCGCGTTCAGTCCGCCAAGAATTCCAACAGGTTGACACCAAAGTGGGAAGGCCCTAACTGGGTGAAACGAGTCACTAGGCCTGGCGCTGTCCGCCTTGAGACCGAAGATGGCATTCCGGTGAGCAACTCCTGGAACATTGAGCATCTTCATAAGTTTTACCCGTAGGGCGCGGTTGCCGGAACCTGTTCCGGCAACCACCTTTTGTACAAGTCTTGCCGATGTTGCATGTAATCCTTTGTACGAAGCCGAGTGAAGACCCCATGCATAAGTAAAGCTCATGTGCTCCGCACATCTTGTCAATTTCATGCTTTCTACATTGCATGCATTATCTGACACTTTTGTGCAGCGCCTACCCCCGGTAAGCAATAACGAGCCGTAAGGCTCCATATCTTTATTTTCTCTTCTTTCTCTTTCTCAAAGAAAGGAAGGTTCCCTCGCCCACAAGTTTGCCGGGGGGAAAGGAGAAGATAATGGTGTGGACCAAGCGTCGTTCAAGGAAGTTCCGCCTTACCGGGAAGCAAACGATAGAAAAGCTAAGTTGCTAAAGTTTGAGCAGTCAGTTTTAAAAATTTTAAGTTATCTTCCTCGAACAACCGTACTTTGTATGGAAAACCTGTGCGCGGAGGAACCAACTCGTAGCTAGTTGCGCCCTTACTTTGTTTCGAGTCCGCTCAACAACTTAAGTGAGATGCGACTAGTTGCGACAAGGTTTCTTGTCGGTAGCGGCACCGCCAGCAGGCTGCTGACGTCCCGCACTCAGCGCTCGCGGCTAAGGTGCCTGCGCCGACAAGTTCCCTAAAAGCGTAGGGCAAAAACATACAAAGGAAGGAATCAAGTAAAGGAAATAACATAGCAATTGCAACCCAAAATAGAGTCATATTACAAGATAGCTTGTCGCAGCTCTAATAGATTGTTCTCATAACATGACCAGCAGCGACAAGAAAAAGAGAAAACGGGCGGCCTAATCTACGCGATCGCCCTCAACCCTCTTGATCCGGCTCACCTTGTCCACAATGGGTGCGACAAGGGTCTTGAGCGCTTCCAGATCAGCATCCGGCGGCAAGATCCTGAGGACGTTGGTGAGGTTGAGGCCTGGGTTGCGGAAGGCCACCTTCACCAGCACCTTTTGAAGAGCTCCCACGCAGATCTTGCATGACTCGTCGGCCAGCTACTTTGGGATCTTCTCCCGGAGTCGCTGGAGGGCCGTCGCCACGCCTTTGGAGAACAAGCTGAGCTTGGTGCTGGGTTGGAGGTGCTCATCGGAGGAATACCCGAGATCCTCCATCCCCAGCTGCGCCAGCTCCCTGTCGATGGCTGCGGCAACATCCAGGAGACCCTCGGTCCAGTGCTCCACATTCTCCCTAAAAGTGTTCTGGGCGGCAGCAGCATTCGCCAGCAGCGCCTCGTCGGCCTTGATCTTCTCCTTCAAGGCCACCTCCTGCTCCCTGGCGCCGTCCAGCGTCTTGGTCAAAGTGGTCAGCTTCAATTCAAGATCTGCGTTGGAGTCCTTGGCGGCGCTAAGCTCCTTGCTCCTCTCGGCGAGACGACCCTGCAGCTCGCCATGGGTGTAGGCGTCCTTCTCGCGCTCACGCTTGAGCGCGGCAAGCTCCTCGCCGTTCACCTTGAGATCGGCCTCCAGCTGCGCCACTTTCGTCTCTAGCTCCTTCTTGGCATCCTCTGCTTCCTTGAGAGCCCCGCCGAATGTTTGCTCGCACGCGGCAAGCTCCTCCTCGTGGCTGTCAAGGTTAACCTTCCGCTGCGCCAACTCGCCTTCCTGCGCAGACAGCTTCTCGGTAGCAAGCCGCTGTTGCTCTTCAACTTTAGCCTTCTCGAGGAGGAAGGCTTTCCGCTCCTCGGCGAGTTGCTCCCGCTCCTTTGCCAGGGACCGGAAAGCTTCCTGGTTGAGGCCCCGGAGCTCCTCCGCGCGCTCCTCGATGTCCACTCCCGCCTTCGCGACAAGCGCTTGTCGGGATACCAGCTTAGGCTGTCGGGTGCGGTAGAGCGACAACAGCTTACGCAACAGCTGCTCCTCCTCAGGCTCGCTGCTGCTGCTGCTTGGCGCGTCGACCAGCGTCAGCCCAGCGGAGGCGAGCAACTCTTCATCAAAGGTTTCTCCTTCGATCGGCACCCTGGAGCTCGACGCCTAGGGGAACTTGATGAAGACGCCATCGCCGGCCTTCAAATAGGCACCGGGCTGGGGCTCTTCGGAGCCTGACGCTACAGCAGCGGCGGAGGGATCGGCGGTTGGCGTAGCGCCTGACGCTCCTGCGGCCTCGGGGCCGTCAGTGCGATCGCCGGACCCCTCGCCAGCTTCTGCGTCGGCAACCTTGGTGGCCTCTCCGCCGGCGGGATCATCAGCGCCGGCTTCTTCTTCGGTGATAGCGGCGTCGTCGGTATTGCCGCGCGTGTTCTCCTCGCCGGCGACCTCGGTTTCCATCGGCTCCGTGGCAGATGGATCTAAAGACCGGAAAAGGGAGAAAAGTCAAGCAAATATTCAATAAGAAAATCAGAAGAAGAAGAACCCAAGGGAAGTTTTCAAGCAAGAGGATTACCTGTACTAGGATCTACAGTCGTGGTCTCCGCCACCGGGGGGTCGCTGGTGCTGTCCCTTGCCGAAGATTTCTCCCTTACAGGAAAATTCTCCCTTGCTGGAGAACGCTCCCTTGCCGGGGAATCCTCCCTTGGCGGTGTAGTCGAAGCAGATGGCATGTCGGGAGCGGCTTCCGGGCACTCCTGGTGAGACTGCTCTGCTCCTACGCAAACCAATAATCAGATGCCAGCAAAGAAAGAGCACCCATGCGCACCTAACAGCAGGAAGTAAACCATATACTTACGCTGGGGGCTGCACTGGGGGCTGCTTTGGGGAATAGTTGCCGGGTCCGGCAAGGTGGTCTCGGACACACCCCCTGCTGTCGCGGTGGGTTCGTCCTTGATGACAATCACCGGGACCTTGGCTCTCTTCGCCGCCCTCTGGGCCAGAGTCCTGAAAAGGAATGGGTTCGGAGTAAAGCAAATCAGATACAAGACAAAACAGCAAGAATTGAAGAACTACAAGTACATCAAAGAATCTTACTCTTCCTCTTCTTCGTCGGAGCTGAGCGCGGAGAGGTCGAAGTCCGACCCACCTTCGGCGCGACAAGGCGGAGGAGTAGGTTCCCTTAGCCGCTTGGCGGGAGCAGAAGCGGTGGTCCGGGAGGGCCCCGCTCCAGTTGCCGCCGCGGCGTGAGGTGCTCCCGCAGCAACAGTGCTTGCCACGGTGGAGCGCATCGCGCGGCGCGGAGGCTGTTGACCCGTCTGCCGTCCTGCTACGTCCACGGCCTTGCGGAGACGCCTTCTTGGTGGAGCTGGGGGCTCCGCTTGAGGCGAGCTGTTTGAAGGTTCGGGCCCGGCAAGCTCTCCCTCGCCGGGCTCGCTCGACTCAGCTTCAGGCCCGACAAGCTCTCCCTCGCCGGCAAGCTCCTCTCGCTCGACAAGGCTTGCCGCCTCTGCTGCCTCTGCCTCCTCCACGGTGAATCCAAACTCGCCCGCGGCAGCGGCTGCCGCCGCCTCTTCCAGCCTAGTGGCGATGCGCTGCATCTCCGAATCGGTGGTGTCGCGAGTAAGGCTCTTCTGTTCATCGGGGCGGACCGGCACTTCTACCAAGCCGTCAAAGAACTCCTGCACGACAAGTTGGGAGTGTCGCGAGTAAGGCTCTTCTTGCCAAGTTGGGACAATTCCATGCGAATCGCACAGCGGCATCATTGCACGGATGCGGTCGAGCGAGGAGTTTTTACACAGCAGAACGACGCCCCTCGGCAACATAAACGCTTCAGGATGTTGAGGATCGTGCTTGAACAGTTCCAGGAGCATTTCGTCCAATTCCAGGACGGTGAAGTTGAAGTTGAGGCCCGGGCGCAGCCTCATGATATCCGCCGCATTCTGGAACTCCCAGGCGGTTCTCCTCCTCTCCCGCAGGGGGGCGATGCGGCGGCGAAGAAAATCTGCACCAACAGCGCCTACGGTGAGCCCGGCAAGCCTGAGGCGTAGGATCCGGGTGATGGCAATCTTCAGCCTATCGTCTTCCGGGGCCACGTTGCTCCAATCGTTACCGCGCGCTACTGGGGCTTGGCGCTGGGCGGTAAATGGCTGCGGGTTCTCCTCGACAATCCAGCACCAGTCTGCTCTCCATTCTTCCCACTTGCTGCGGAGCTCTCCCTCCAAATAAGCTTCCTTCTTGCCAGTTCTCGAGATCCAGGCGATTCCGCCGGATAAAGGCTCCCCTCTCTCAACTCGGGGCATAAAGAAGTGGCGAAAAAGAGCTACATTTGGATAGACTTCGACAAAGTTTTCACAGAGATGTGCGAAAACTTCCATGGTCAGAACTACGTTGGGGGTGAAGTCAAGGAGGCGGAACCCGTAGGTGTTCATAATGTCACAGAAAAACTCAGAGAAAGGCGGGCAGAGCCCGCAGTAGAAGAACAACGCGAAGAAGGGATATCCATTCGGAGCCAGTTCCGAAGCGGCAGTTGAGAGTACCTTCGTGCGCGGATGTGCTCGCCTCTCCGTCGACCCGACGAGGTAGTAATACTCCCTCAGCTCTTTCTTGGCGAGCTGAGGGGGGAAGATTGCCCGCTCCTTTCGCAGCGCCACGAGCCGCTGCGCATCGGCCGACTTCACAACCTTCCCGGCTTTCGGAGCCATGGCGGAGGTGGTGAGAGAGATCGACGGTGTTGGTGGTGTCGGTGGCGATGGGGGCGGAGCGCTGCTCTCTTTCAACTTTGGGAAGAAGGGGGGAGCGGTGGAGATTTTTGAGATTGGAAAAGCAACCGGCGAGATGGGCAAACTGCCCCTGTTTCCCCTGCTTATAAAGAGGGAGGGGGCGGACGTTCCATCTTTTCGAATAAAGAATCCACCCACGATCTCTCCCACGATGCCTCATTCGACGCGTGCCATTCGAGGAGGGCGCGGTGGATACAGAGTGAGATACGGCGTAACCCAGGCCGTGCGTGCCCGTGCCCTGTTTTGGGCCTGGCCCAACAGCGCTCGGCACCGTGTGTGGCCCAGGCCCGGGGGCTCCTGTCGGTGTACTAGAGTAGGGGTACCCTAGTATCCCGAACCACGGGCAGTTGCAGCACCCTGCGGCAAGGCTTGTCGGGTGACCGCCAATGTCCTCCGTGGTTCCTTTGGAGCCATTCAAGAACAAAGTATTCAAGCCAAGGAGACAAGGCCCCGGCAAGAGGAGCTTGCCGGGTAGGCCAACCAAGGCATCTCAAGGAACTTGCCGCGACACGCCACGCGTCCCGGCGAGGCCCGGTGAGCGACAAGCTTCCGGACGCGACAAGACAACGACCGCGGCAAGGCGCTTGCCCCGGCAAACTACCACTCTGCACCCGCGCTCCAGCACATCCACCAACGTCTCGCCCTGGGACCTTTCCAGGCGCGTGTGGCAAGAGGCTGTGCGGCCAGCGGTGCGCGGTGGCAAGTGACGCTGACAAGATTGCCATCGTGGCAAGCGGTGGCGTCCCTGACGGTCCCTTTTTGCACTATTTGGGCGACGTAGACGGGCATTTAATGCCTTTGTCCCCTGCCGTCAGGGTTAGGTATGATACACTGTACGGGTAGTTGTACCAACCGCAATTCCTTTTCCATTTTTACCCTTGTCTACGTTGCCACCTGTCGGAGACCCCTTTAGCATATAAAAGGAGGCCCATGCGCAACGTAGAGGGGGGTTCGAAGGCAGAAAAACACTCACGCTCGGTCTCGTTAGCAGCTAGAGTGTACTGTAGCACTCAGCGCTCCCGAGCAAGAACTCAATACACTCAGACATGCAGCAGTAGGGGTGTTATCTCTCCGGAGAGCTCCGAAGCTGGGTAAACTGCTCGTGTGCTTCGCCTCGATCCACTCTTCGTGCGATCTCCGCCCCCCGCCGTACCGAAAGGGGCACGGTCCGCCGGTCCCATAGGTGTTCGTGGATCAGTTTCCCCGACAAGGTTTCACACGAAATTAAATAAATAATGAGTTCATTGCAGTACCCTATGTGGTGGTTTTGTTTTCTTTCACTAACGAAGCTTATAATATTTCCTGTTGAGTTTTGTGTTGTGAAGTTTTCATGTTTTGGGTAAAGCTTTTATGGACTATGGAATAAAGGGTGTCAAGAGCCTAAGCTTGGGGATGGCCATGGCACCCCAAGATATTCAAGAATAGCCAAAAGTCTAAGCTTGGGGATGCCCCGGGAAGGCATCCCCTCTTTCATCTTCGTTCATTGGTAACTTTACTTGGAGCTATATTTTTATTCGCCACATGATATGTGTTCTGCTTGGAGCGTCGTGTATTATATTAGTCTTTGCCCTTTAGTTTACCACAATCATCCTTGTTGTACACACCTTTTCGGAGAAGCCTATTTGATTAGAATTTGCTAGAGTACTCTATGTGCTTCACTTATATCTTTTGAGCTTAATAGTTTTGGCTCTAGTGATTCACTTATATCTTTTAGAGAACGGTGGTGTTTTAATTTTGAAGAAATTGCTAGTCTCTCATGCTTCACTTATATTATTTTGAGAGTCTTCTAGAACAGCATGGTATTTTCTATGGTCATAAAGTTGGTCCTAGAATGATGAGCATCCAAGTTGGGATAATAAAAACTATCATAGAAAAGTGAATTGAATGCCATGATCAATTTGATACTTGATAATTGTTTTGAGATATGGAGGTAGTGTTATTAAAGTCATGCTAGTTGGGTGATTATGAATTCAAAGAATGCTTGTGTTGAAGTTAGCAAATCCCGTAGCATGCACGTATGGTTAAAGCTGTGTAACAAATTTGAAACATGAAGTGTACTTGGCTTGTGCATCCTTATGAGTGGCGGTCGGGGACGAGTGATGGTCTTTTCCTACCAATCTATCACCCTAGGAGCATGCGCATAGTACTTGATTTTTGATGACTTCTAAATTTTTGCAATAAGTATGAGTACTTTTGACTAATGTTGAGTCCATGGACTATACGCACTTCTACCTTTCCGCCTTTGCTAGCCTCTTCGGTACCGTGCATTTCCCTTTGTCACCTTGAGAGTTGGTGCAAACTTCGCTGGTGCATCCAAATCCCGTGATACAATACGCTCTATCACACATAAACCTTCTTATATCTTCCTCAAAACAGCCACCATACCTACCTATTGTGGCATGTAACTGAGCCAGTTAGTTAGATGCGTACACTTGGTGTAGTAGGATCTTTATTTAGTTTGATGCAGACACTTGTTCTTTTTTGGTAGCCCTTTTGTAATAATGGCTGATGTTTGGTTTGGAAGAGAGAGCTGCGTCTTCACTCTTCTGTCCTGCTTACTGCTTCTGTTGCACCCCCACCCCTGGTTGCTGCTGCTGCTATTTTCAATGTACAATCAGTAGTATATTTCGTCTGTTGGTTGAATAAATGTGTTGTTAGAACGACAAACAGAATGTTTTGGAAGTCGTTACACGGTTCAATCCTTAGTGCCCCGTACCGTACGTAACGCATACTATTTTTGTATGGAACACATTTTCCACTTGTTGATAACATGGATCCCACTGATGAAGGCCCAATAGAGGAGCCCATAATTAACTCGAAAGGAGGCTCTCACATGAATCCGGCCTAGGTACATGCTCATGGTCCCCTAAACATAAATAAGTAAATAAATAAATAAAGCTAAATGCTCATGCACCAGTTCTTTAAATTCATGATTTAATAGGAGGATATTATTTCCTATGATAGTGTCGTTACATTCAGTTGATATTATTCTTAGGCAAAGATAGCGACTAGTCTTCTTTCTCCCAGCATTTTCTTCCTGCAACCAGCGGACCCATGCAAATCGTAGTCAACATCATAAATAGTCCCGGTCCATTTTTATTTTTCAATAAGAATGTCCAACCCAACCCAGCACATTGGCGACAGCACTTTATCCTCCGCCTTGGTGCGCTCGCCGCGGCGCCGCCGTCCGGCCCTGTCAACATAGTTTTCTTTGAAACAGTCCATGTCAACATAGTGAATCGGGAGAGAACTGTAGTTGTGAGTATGATAGTACGGACCCACCAGGTCCACTCCCAAACACAAGCAAGACCCTCTTTTACTACTCAGATGCACCCCTCTTTTTTACTCTAATCCACCCTGCTGATTGATACGTCTCCAATGTATCTATATTTTTTGATTGTTCCATGCTATTATATTACCCCTTTTGGATGTTTATGGGCTTTATTTTACACATTAATATCATTTTTTGGGACTAACGTACTAACCGGAGGCCCAACCCATATTGCTGTTTTATTGCTTGTTTCAGTATTTCGAAGAAAAGGAATATCAAACGGAGTCCAAACGGAATGGAACCTTCGGCAGCGTGATTTTTGGAAGAATATGATCCTGGAAACTTAGAATCCATGTCAGAAGATCCTCGAGGAGGCCACGAGATAGGAGGCCGCGCCCCCCTTACATGGTGGTGGCGCCCCTGTCTCGTTGGCCCCTCGAGCACCTCCTGACCAACTTCTTTTGCCTATATATACCTACGTACCCTAAAACCATCAGAAATCAAGATAGATCGGGAGTTCCGCGCCGCAAGCCTCTATAGCCACCAAAAACCTCTCAGGAGCCCGTTCCGGCACCCTGCCGGAGGGGGAATCCATCACCGGTGGCCATCTTCATCATCCCGGTGCTCTCCATGACGAGGAGGGAGTAGTTCACCCTCGGGGCTGAGGGTATGTACCAGTAGCTATGTGTTTGATCTCTCTCTCTCTCGTGTTCTCTCTCGTGTTCCCTCTATGGCACAATCTTGATGTATCCTGAGCTTTGCTATTGTAGTTGGATCTTATGATGTTTCTCCCCCTCTACTCTCTTGTGATGAATTGAGTTTCCCCTTTGAAGTTATCTTATCGGACTGAGTCTTTACTTTGAGAACACTTGATGTATGGCGTGCCGTGTTTATCTGTGGTGACAATGGGATATCACGTGCCTCTTGATGTATGTTTTGGTGACCAACTTGCGGGTTCCGCCCATGAACCTATGCATAGGGGTTGGCACACGTTTTCTTGACTCTCCGGTAGAAACTTTGGGGCACTCTTTGAAGTACTTTGTGTTGGTTGGATGAATCTGAGATTGTGTGATGCATATCGTATAATCATGCCCACAGATCCTTGAGGTGGCAATGGAGTATCTGGGTGACATTAGGGTTTTGGTTGATTTGTTTCTTAAGGTGTTATTCTAGTACGAACTCTTTAAATAGATCGATCCGAAAGAATAACTTTGATTATGAATATGAAAGTGGATTTGGAAGAGTGTCAACTTTATTTAGTAATGATTCCACTATTTCGGAAGAGGTTCCAATTGATTATGAGAACAAAGTTTCTATCTATGATGATTATTGTGATGACTTGTATGCTACTAAGAATAATGATAACCATGAAACTTGTCATCATGATTTTGGTTTTCAATTGGATTATGCCTCACATGATAATTATTTTGTTGAGTTTGCTCCCACTACTATTGATGAGAAGAATTTTGCTTATGTGGAGAGTAGTAAATTTTCTATGGTTGTAGATCATGAAAAGAATGCTTCAAGTGCTGGTTACACTGTTGAATTCATTCATGATGCTACTGAAAATTATTATGAGGGAGGAATATATGCTTGTAGGAATTGCAATAATGTCAAGTTTCCTCTCTATGTGTTGAAAATTTTGAAGCTATGCTTGTTTTACCTTCCTATGCTTGTTGATTATTGTTCCCATAAGTTGTTTGCTAACAAAATCCCTATGCATAGGAAGTGGGTTAGACTTAAATGTGCTAGTCATATGCTTCATGATGCCCCCGTTATGTTTCAATTCTTATCTTTTATGTGAGCATCATTGTCATCATAATGCCTAGCTAGAAAGGCATTAAAGAAAATCGCTTGTTGGGAGACAACCCAATATTTATTATTACTGTTTTTGTGTGTTCACATGATTATGCTACTGTATTCATCATGTTTTATAGCTTTTGTATTAATAAAGTGCCAAGTAAGACCTTTAGGATAGCTTACGGTGATAGTTGTGTTGATCCTGGTAAAAATCAGAAACTTTTGCACCCAGTAAATTTGTTTTGTTAATTCACATAAACGTGCTTATGATCTGAATCTTTTTTCTCTGGATTTGTACACCAATTACTTAGGACTTCCTAATTTTGTAGGATATTTGGAGCTCAAGAAGTATACGTTTGATACAGATTACTACAGACTGTTCTGTTTTTGACAGATTCTGTTTTCTATGTGTTGTTTGCTTATTTTGATGAATCTATGAGTAGCATCGGAGGGTATGAACCATAGAGAAGTTGGAATACAGTAGATATTACACCAATATGAATTTAGAATGAGTTCATTACAGTACCTAAGTGGTTGTTTTATTTTCTTATACTAACGGAGCTTACGAGTTTTTTGTTGAGTTTTGTGTTGTGGAGTTTTCATGTTTTGGGTAAAGATTCGATGGACTATGGAATAAGGAGTGGAAAGATCCTAATCTTGGGGATTCCCAAGGCAACCCAAGGTAATATTCAAGGACAACCAAGAGCCTAAGCTTGGGGATGCCCCGGAAGGCATCCCCTCTTTCGTCTTCGTTTATTGGTAATTTTACTTGGAGCTATATTTTTATTCACCACATGATATGTGTTTTGCTTGGAGCGTCATTTTATTTTGTTAGTATTTGCTTGCTGTTAGTTATAATAATGTTTTGCATCTTTAGTTTCAATAAAAAATTCAAGGATAGCCTTTGCCATGCTTATTTTGCTAGTATACATGTTGCTGTTTGAAAACAGAAAGTTTACCCCTGTTGCGAAAATTCCCTAGAAAAGTCAGAGCATGATATAATGTTGAAACCTTTTGCATAATGAGATATGATAAATTTACTACAGTGGGAATTCTATATCATAATTTTTGGAGTTAGGGAAGTATGATGAATCTTGCATTCTTTACAGACTGTACTGTTTTGACAGATTGCTGTTATGTTTGCATTGTTTGCATATGTTTGCTTGTTTAATGATTCTATTTGAGGATAGGAGTATTAAATATGTGGAGGCATTTAGTATTCAATGTGGAATAATAATTTTAGTGATTTGTTACAGTATAAAATGATAAGGTCTTGCATTGGTTTGTACTAACCTATCTCACGAGTTCTTGTTGAGTTTGTTGTGGATGAAGCTTTTTGATAAAAAGAGAAACCATGATATGAGAGGAATTAAGGAGACACAAAATTTCAAGCTTGGGTATGCCCAAGGCACCCCAAGATAATATTTCAAGAAGTCTCAAGCATCTAAGCTTGGGGATGCCCCGGTAGGCATCCCACCTTTCTTCTTCAACAACTATCGGCTAGTATCGGTTGAGCCTAAGTTTTTGCTTCTTCACATGAGTTGTGCTATCCTTGCAATGTCATTTTATTTTGTTTTGATTGCTGTTTGATTAGAGTACCAAGGTCTGAAATTCTTTAATGAGAGAGAGTCTTCGCATAGTTGCATAATTATTTAGCTACTCATTGATCTTCACTTATATCTTTTTGGAGTAGTTTGTCATTTGCTCTAGTGCATCACTTATATCTTTTAGAGCACGGCGGTGGTTATATTTTGTAGAAATTGCTAGTCTATCATGCTTCACTTATAGTATTTTGAGAGTCTTTTAGAACAGCATGGTATTTGCTATGGTTACAAAGTTGGTCCTAGAATGATGAGCATCCAAGTTGGGTATAATAAAAACTATCATAGAAGTGAATTGGATGCTATGATCAATTTGATGCTTGATAATTGTTTTGAGATATGGAGGTAGTGATATTAAAGTTATGCTAGTTGGGTGATTATGAATTTAAAGAATGCTTGTGTTGAGGTTTGTGATTCCCGTAGCATGCACGTATGGTGAACCGCTTTGTGATGAAGTTTGAGCACAATTTTATTTATTTATTGTCTTACTTATGAGTGGCGGTCGGGGACGAGCGATGGTCTTTTCCTACCAATCTATCTGCCTAGGAGCATGCGCGTAGTGCTTTGGTTTTTGATGACTTCTAAATTTTTGCAATAAGTATATGATTTCTTTTGACTAATGTTGAGTCCATGGATTATACGCACCCTTTCACCCTTCCACCATTGCTAGCCCCTCTTGTGCCGCGCAACTTTCGCCGATGCCATACACCCACCATACTCCTTCCTCAGAAAAGCCACCATACCTACCTATTATGGCATTTCCATAGCCATTCCGAGATATATTGACATGCAACTTTCCACCGTTCCGTTCATATGACACGCATTACTTTTGTCATATTACTCTTTGCATGATCATGTAGTTGACATTGTATTTGTGGCAAGGCCAACTTCATAATTTTCATACATGTCGCTCTTGATTCATTGCATATCCCGGTACACCGCCGGAGGCATTCATATAGAGTCATATCTTGTTCTAGCTTTGAGTTGTAAATCCATAAAAGCGTGATGATCTTCATTATTAGAGCATTGTCCTAGTGAGGAAAGGATGATGAATACTATGATTCCCCCACAAGTCGGGATGAGACTTCAGACTTTACAAAAAGGAAAAAAAAGAGAAAGGCCAAAAAGAAAAAAGAAAAAAAGAGAATGCCAAAGAAAAGAAAAAAAGAAAAAAAGAAAAAAATGAGAGAAAAAGAGAGAAAGGACAATGCTACTATCTCTTTTTCCACACTTGTGCTTCAAAATAGCACCATGATCTTCATGTTAGAAAGTCTCATATGTTGTCACTTCCATATACTAGTGGGAATTTTTCATTATAGAACTTGGCTTGTATATTCCAATGATGGGCTTCCTCAAAAGTGCCCTAGGTCTTCGTGAGCAAGCAAGTTGGATGCACCCCACTTAGTTTCTTTTTTTGAGCTTTCATATATTTATAGCTCTAGTGCATCCGTTGCATGGCAATCCCTACTCACTCACATTGATATGTATTAATGGGCATCTCCATAGCCCGTTGATACGACTAGTTGATGTGAGACTATCTTCTCCTTTTTGTCTTCTCCACAACCACCATTCTATTCCACATATAGTGCTATGTCCATGGCTCACGTTCATGTATTGCGTGAAAGTTGAAAAAGTTTGAGATTATTAAAGTATGAAACAATTGCTTGGCTTGTCATCGGGGTTGTGCATGACTAAATACTTTGTGTGATGAAGATAGAGCATAGCCAGACTATATGATTTTCAGGGATAACTTTCTTTAGCCATGTTATTTTGAGAAGACATGATTACTTTTATTAGTATGCTTGAAGTATTACTATTTTTTATGTCAATATGAACTTTTATTTTTTATTCATTTGGATCTGAACATTCATGCCACATTAAAGAAAATTACATTACGAATTATGCTAGGTAGCATTCCACATCAAAAATTTCTTTTTTATCATTTACCTACTCGAGGACGAGTAGGAATTAAGCTTGGGGATGCTTGATACGTCTCCAACGTATCTATAATTTTTTATTGTTCCATGCTATTATATTACCCCTTTTGGATGTTTATGGGCTTTATTTTACACATTTATATCATTTTTGGGACTAACCTACTAACCGGAGGCCCAGCCCATATTGCTGTTTTATTGCCTGTTTCAGTATTTCGAAGAAAGGGAATATCAAACGGAGTCCAAACGGAATGAAATCTTCGGCAGCGTGATTCTTTGGAAGAATATGATCCTGGAGACTTGGAGTCCACGTCAGAAGATCCTCGAGGAGGCCACGAGATGGGAGTCCGCGCCCCCCTTACAGGGTGGTGGCCCCCTGTCTCGTGGGCCCCTCGAGCACCTCCCGACCGACTTCTTTCGCCTATATATACCTTTGTACCCTAAAACCATCAGAAATCAAGATAGATCGAGAGTTCCGCCGCTGCAAGCCTCTATAGCCACCAAAAACCTATCGGGAGCCCGTTCTGGCAACCTGCCGGAGGGGGAATCCATTACCGGTGGCCATCTTCATCATCCCGGCACTCTCCATGACGAGGAGGGAGTAGTTCACCCTCGGGGCTGAGGGTATGTACCAGTAGCTATGTGTTTGATCTCTCTCTCTCGTGTTCTCTCTCGTGTTCCCTCTATGGCACGATCTTGGTGTATCCCGAGCTTTGCTATTATAGTTGGATCTTATGATGTTTCTCCCCCTCTACTCTCTTGTGATGAATTGAGTTTCCCCTTTGAAGTTATCTTATCGGATTGAGTCTTTACTTTGAGAACACTTGATGTATGTCGTGCCGTGTTTATCTGTGGTGACAATGGGATATCACGTGCCTCTTGATGTATGTTTGGTGACCAACTTGCGACTTCCGCCCATGAACCTATACATAGGGGTTGGCACACGTTTTCTGGACTCTCCGGTAGAAACTTTGGGGCACTCTTTGAAGTACTTTGTGTTGGTTGGATGAATCTGAGATTGTGTGATGCATATCATATAAGCATGCCCACGGATACTTGAGGTGACAATGGAGTATCTAGGTGACATTAGGGTTTTGGTTGATTTGTGTCTTAAGGTGTTATTCTAGTATGAACTCTTTAAATAGATCGATCCGAAAGAATAACTTTGAGGTGGTTTCGTACCCTACCATAATCTCTACGTTTGTTCTCCGCTATTAGTGGCTTTGGAGTGACTCTTTGTTGCATGTTGAGGGATTGTTATATGGTCTATCTATGTTATTGTTGTTGAGATAACTTGCACTAGTGAAAGTATGAACCCCATGCCTTGTTTCCTATCATTGCAATACCATTTACGCTCACTTTTATCATTAGTTACCTTGCTGTTTTATATTTTCAGATTACAAAAACCTTTATCTACCATCCATATTGCACTTGTATCACCATCTCTTCGTCGAACTAGTGCACCTATACAATTTACCATTGTATTGGGTGTGTTGGGGACACAAGAGACTCTTTGTTATTTGGTTGCAGGGTTGCTTGAAAGAGACCATCTTCATCCTATGCCTCCTACGGATTGATAAACCTTAGGTCATCCACTTGAGGGAAATTTGCTACTATCCTACAAACCTATGCACTTGCAGGCCCAACAACGTCTACAAGAAGAAGGTTGTGTAGTAGACATCACTGATATCCGGGACCCACATCATTTTTAACGTATAGTCAATTAATGACAGAATTGCACAACTTTTTTTAGTAGTAATTCGGAGGAGCAGGCTATAAACTGGGTTGTGCGGTCTCTGTGGCCCGTCTAACAACATGACCAGCCCAGCAGGTTTTTCTTTGGGAAAATAGGTAGCCCAGTATTTCTTTTTGAAGAATACCCAAGTTAGGCCTATTTATTTTCTTCGACTTATTGGGTTGCAAATCTTTCAAGACGAGGAGGGATGCATTCCGGCCTGGCCAAAGAGTATGGTCAGTGTCTGTTAAAAGTAATATCAAAGGGGTTGAAAAATTTGAAAAAAATTTATAGCAAATGGGATATTAGTTTCTTTTTTGTTTTTGTTCTTCACTGATATTTTATAGTATTTCATTGGATTTAACATGACATAGTACTAATTTATTTTTAAATTTGTTTTAGTATGGCTACTAATTTTTGGATTAAGAATATTTTGTTCCCCATCCAAAATTTGCAAATTTTCAAAATTTACCAGATATTTAGTTAAATTTTTTAACCCTGGTACTGACCAGAAAATGGGCAGCAATTCTAAAATGGAAAACGGGCTGCAATCATTTCCATATGAATTAGAATAAGAGTAAAAATTATAAAAATAATAGCAAATGGGCTATACACGCCATAGATTTTGAGGCTGACTTGTTTACGCAAGGCTTTGTCAGTCAACACACGATTCTAGCAGCAGTGATTGTTGGATGTCCATCAAACGGCCGACGTGCTTCTTCTATCTCTGATCTTCCTGCTCTAGCCGCCTAAACTAGCGCCGGCAGGACTGCCTGCTCCCTCCTCTTGTGGCCCGCTGTGATGTCGCAGGCTTCCCCGGCCCACCCTACTCCCTCCACTGGCCTGGCCGTACGCAATCAACTGCATCCTTATTAGGCGAAAAAAATGATTCCTCCCACTGACATCTGGGGTGCACCAGTTGGGAGGCTGATCTGTGGGCCTACTAAGTTGACGCGTACGTAGGGCTTGTCAACTTAGTCAACAAATGATTGTAGTAGCAGTAACGTTGGATTTGAATCGAACGGTCCTGCTGCTTCTTCAAGGGCTGCTCTTCTTGCACCAGCCACCCAAACCAGCGCCGGCGAGGCCGCCTGCTCCTGCCTCCAGTGGCCGGATGTGCTGCCGTTGAGGCCTCATCGTCCCCTACTACTCCCACCGCTAGCCAGGCCCTGCGGCGACGGCATCCTCACACCACAGCTGAACCAATGAATCCTCGTACTCCTCTCCGCGTGGGCATCCACTATTGTGTCTTCCCCGGCTCCGCGTCGTCCCCTTCCTAGGCCTTGCCATCATCCACCGCCCTAGTGCTCTCGGCGCGGCATGGACTATACGTGGAGAGGCTGACAGCTGGGTCCATGCCCGCACACAAGGAAATGCCTCCTTATTACGCGCAAAATAACGATTCCTCCAGCTGATATCTAGGACCCACCGGAAGGGCCTCTGTATTTCACAAAAAAATGTTCCCCCGCTGACAGGTCAGACCCACCAGCTATATCTTCGCACGCAAGGAAGTGTCTCCTTATTACGCACAAAAAAATGAATACCCTCCTGCTAGCTAGGACCCACCATGGTGGGTGGCTGACTTGTGAGCCTACTAAGTTGAAGGGGACGGAGGGCTTTGTCAACTTTGTCAATACTCCAGTGACCGTATGATGTCCATCCAACGGCCATAGTGCTTCTTGTGACGCCCCCGATTCAATCGTACACTAATCATACACACAAATGTGTACGATCAAGATCAAGGACTCACGGGAAGATATCACAACACAACTCTAGACACAAATTAAAATAATACAAGCTTTATATTACAAGCCAGGGGCCTCGAGGGCTCCAATACATAAGTTCGAATACATAAGAGTCAGCGGAAGCAACAATATCTCAGCACAGACATAAGTTAGACAAGTTTGCCTTAAGAAGGCTAGCACAAAAGCATCTACGATCGAAAAGGCAAGGCCTCCTGCCTGGGAGCCTCCTAACTGCTCCTGGTCGTCAGCGGTCTCCACGTAGTAGTAGGCACCAGTGGTGGCATCTGGCTCCTGGGCTCCGATATATGGTTGCATCAACCGGAAACAAAAAGAAAGGGGGAAAATGTGGAGCAAAGAAACCGTGAGTACTCATCCAAAGTACTCGCAAGCAAGGATCTACACTACATATGCAACATTATCAAAGGAAGGTTGTATATGTGGACTGGGCTGCAGAAATGCCAGAATAGAGAGAAGGCCTAGTCATGTCGAAGACTAGCATCTTCTAGAAACCACCATCTTGCAGCAAGCAGGAGGGAGTAGAGTAGCATTAAGTAAAGTAGTAGTAGTGTTATCTACCTCGGCCAGAGAACCTTTCTCGACTCCCTGTGAGAAAGCAATCCCAGAGCCATACTATCCAATTGTCATCACAATCCAACTCTCATCACCAGTATCCAGTTCTAGTTGTATCAATCGGGATACAACTCCGAGTGTCCGTTACCATAGGACATGCTATCGATAGATGTTTTATTCCCTGCAGGGGTGCACCAACTTACCCACCACGCTTGATTACCTCCGGCCGGACACACTCTCCTGGGTCATGCCCGGCCTCGGCCAAGCAATACGCCGCAACCCGACCTAGACTTAATAGAGAGGTCAGCACGCCGGACTAAACCTATGCCCCCAGGGGTCATGGGCCATCTCCTCGAAAACTCCTCCACGTTGCTTACGCGGCCGGTGAGCAGACCTAGCTACCTCCTTCAACAAGGCAGGTGCTTACGCAGTCCAACCCGACGCATGCCGCTCAGTCTCTGACGTCTATTAAGCTTCAGCTGATGCATACGATGCAGAACGCCCATACTATGCCCACGTGATGGTTAGTGCTATCAGGCCAGAGGCCCCTCGGATCAAATATCCAAATCGTAGTGGATTAGGAACGCGCGGTAACAACAAGAGACTCACGAAAGATGTGACCCCGTTGCCCCGTCTCGAGGACTTGCGGCAAGGGCTAAGCATGCCCGGCCACGCCTCGTAATTATCTCACGGGCAGCTTCCAGGTCAACCCGACTCCACATCGCTCGCAATTATGCTCGCACGGGTACCCCTCAGGGTCGACCCGTCTTTAGTAACATGGTTCAGTGTAAAGTCATAGTAATCATAGTAACTGTGTGTCTAAACATCAAGGGGAAAAACCCGAGGAATGACCCTCGGTGAATTCCACTCGATGTAACCATCAAGGTGAATGTAAGAGGAATCACCCCCGAGGTTCACACTTGAGGGGTTGCACGACAGAGTCGTATCAGAAGTGGTTAAGGTGGACTCACCCTTGATAACCACGACCGAATAGCTACACTACAGGGTTAACATCAGAAGTGTTGTAGAGGTCTCACCCTCAGCACTCGATACTAACCCAGCAGTGTCGAGCAACTAAGGGGAAAGTGATGTGCGGTGCCGGGGCCTGGTCTTCGATCCCGTTGATCGGGTCTTCTATGATGAAGCAGGGGCAATAAGGACAAGGTGGGGGTCACTGATGGATCACTAACCAACCTATACTAAGTAGTTTAGGATAAGCAGGTAATGTAACAATAAGCAGGCCATGCATCAGAATAGGAGCAAACAATAACAATAGCAAAATCTAATGCAAGCATGATAGAATGGAATGGGCGATATCGGTATGATCAAAAGGGGGGGGGCTTGCCTGGTTGCTCAGATGAGAAGTAGGAGTCGTCAGTGACGTAGCCTATCATAGGGGCATCTGCATTGTCATGGGGTCTACTGAAGAGAAGAGGGGGAGAAATAGTAAATATAAAGCAAACATAGCATCACAAAGCATAACATGGTAATATGCTGTGCCGGGTGTGACCTAACGTATGGCTACATGATAAAGGTGAAGGGGGAATTCAACCGTGAATGTTTTCCCGGTTCTGGAGCTGTGTCAGACAAATGACAAGATGGGGAATGTTCCATGTTCAGATAGTTAGAGGTATCTGACAGGTAAACGGATCGCGTATCCGGATTCGTCACGTTTTTCTGAGCAACTTTCATGTAGGAAACATTTTCATCCGAGTAACAAATTATTTTATATGAATTTTAACAGATTAAACCATTTTCTGGAATTATTTAAATTAACAGAAAAGGAATTATGTTGTCTGCAGAGTGTGACCATGACATCAGCAGGTCAACAGACTGGCTGACTGGTCAAACTGATCAGTGGGTCCTACCTGTCATACAGAGAGGGCTAACAGTGGGTTATTTTAATTAAACACGGTTAGTTAGCTGCTGGGCCCCACATGTTAGTGACTATTTAGCTTAACTAATTATTTTTATTTGTAAAAACGTGTATTTAACAAAACAATGCGGTGGGGCCCGTGTGTCAGTGACACTGTGTGCCCAGTCAGCACAGTTGACCATGGTCAACATGGTCAACTGGGGCCAGGGGGCCTACGGGCAGTAACCCAGAGGCGGGCCCTAGGTGTGCCACGTCGGCGGCGTCGGGGTTTCGCCGCCGGCGACCAAAACAGCGGCGGGGCTCGCCAGACTTTGCCGAAAAAACGCCACAGGGGGTCGTTTCGAGCGCGGCCGGGCTCGTTCGGACGCGGGTGGAGTGGCGCATCCCACTGCGACCTTAGCTCGAGCGGGGGTGGGCTGCAATGGCGACGACATCGAGCGGGGCGGACGCCGAACTTCGATCGTCGTCGGGATCGGGGCTGGGGTGCGTTTGCGGGCAAACCAAGCGGCTATACGAGGCCTACGCGGTGCGATGCGTGCGCTGGGCACTGGCCCGCGACCGTTTGGTCACCCGAGTCTTGCCGGCGGCGAACTCCGCGGCGATGCGTTCGGGCGCTCATCGGGGACGGTGCTAGGAGGCACAGGAGGGAGCATGCACGGGCGCGTTGGGCTCCTAGGAACCCCAGGAACACAACGGTGAGCTTGGGCGAGCGGGTCAACGGCCACAATGACGACAACGAGCTCGTCGGCGGCGACGTGTTCAGGCGCAAGCACAGCGGCGGCTACGGCCAGACAGCGGCAGCTAGCGGGGAAAGAGAGGGACGGGAAGGCTCACCTAGTGGCTACGAAAAGCCGGCGACAGGTTAGTAGCAGCAGTGAGTGTCGCCGGAGTCGGAGGGGATTGACGATGATCGAAGATGCTGACGATGGCAAATGGAGGCAGCAGGGCTCCGCGTCTCCACCTTGCAGCACCAGGAGAGGTGGCCGACCGCGGGGAGGCCCGTGGACAAGGCCAGTGGGCACGGGGCCGCCGGTGGCCGCGGAGATGACGGA
>NC_041387.1:366787809-366797665 GCF_002162155.2 Triticum dicoccoides | reverse complement strand
CAGCGGCGATGGCGCTCGGTGAGGGGGGAGAGAAGGGGATTTGGGGGAGAGGGAGAGGTAGGGGGACGGAGAGGCGGGAGTGGCGGTAGGTGAGGTGAGTGGGAGGGGCGCCCGAGGCGTCGCCCTTATTCCCTCTCGGCGAGGTCGGCGAGGTGGTCGGGTGGCGCCCGCGGCGCCCAGTCGGTCGAACAGTGGAAGGTGGGAGACGACAGGGGAGGGGGAGTGGGCCGGCTTAGCTGGGCCAGTTGGCTCGGGTGGGCCGAAGCCCAGGTGAGGCAGAGGGCCTCTCCCTCATTCCCCTTTTATTTTCAGCAGCGTTTTGCCTTTTCGTTTAAAAACTTTCTGTTTTAGCCTTTTTTTTGGCCATTTAGACACTTTGCAAAAATGTTTGTCCACCACCAATATTAGCAGAAGAATATTTTCCACATGATGAACATTTTAGTTTTCATGTTTGAGCATTTTGAATTTCACTCATAATTTGAAATTGAATACAATTGGAATTTGAAATAGAGAGGAGACAATGATGATCAAACACTTGTTTAGCAAAATAATTAACTTAACCTCAGGGTTACTGTAGCATCATTACACCGAGGTGTTACACTTCTTCAACCTCTAGTCTTCTTGCTCTAGCCGCCCAAAGCAGCGCTAGTCGTGCCGCCTGCTCGTGCCTCACGTGGCCGGCTGTGCTGCCGCGGAGGCCTCACCGCCCCCTACTATTCCCACCGCTGGCCAGGCCCTGCGATGATGGCAGCCTCACACTGCAGCCGAACGAGTGAACCCTCATACTCCACTACGCGTGGGTATCCACTGCCGCGTCTTCCCCGGCTCCGCGTTGTCCCCTTCCTAGGCCTCGCTGTCGTCCACCGCCCTCGTGCTCTCGGCACAGCATGGTCAACATGGCCATGGAACGGCTTTCATCGGACATGGACTGTACGTGGAGAGGCTGACAGCTGGGTCCACGGCTGCAGCAAGGAAGTGCCTCCTTATTACGCGCAAAATATTTATTCCTCCACCTGACAGCGGGGACCCACCGGACGGGCCACTGTATTTCGTGAAAAAAACATTTCCCGCTAACTGTTGGGACCCACCAGCTACATCTTCGCACACAAGGAAGTGCGTCCAGGAAAAAAACGATTCACCCCCTGACTGCTAGGACCCACCAGCTACATCTTCGCACGCAAGGAAGTGCCTGACAGTCGGGACCCACCTGGTCGAAGCGTACGTAGCGTTGTCATTCTGGTCGCGAATGTGTACGTACATATATACTAGTGGATGTAGAGGCGCGCACATGTCATAGTAGAGGCGCGCACGTAGCATGTACACGTATGTACAGCGGCCAGTGTGCAAGAAAGAAAATACGGCCACGCATGTGTACATACGGGCGGGTTCTCGAATGCCTACTCGCGCATACGTACAGCCAGGGCTCGTCTACATGGCTGAGTCGGAACGGAGAAACAGCGTCGTCGTCGTGTTCATGGGGAGCCAAACGGCTGGGTCGGAACGAAATGTGTCATCGTGTTCATCGGGAGGGCTTGGATGGAATAGGCGATGGAAACGAGGCCTGGCGTACCGCAGAACGGTGGAAACGGCCTTGTGTTCGACCGGCCACGTTCAAAACGGGATCCTGTTCATCGGGAGGGGTCTGGTGTACCGCAAAACGGAGGAAACGGACCTCCTATGGTCGAAATGGGGGTCATGTTGATCGGGAGGGGTGTGGCGTACCGCAAAACAAACGAAACGGACTTGTGTTGGAGCGCTATGGTCGAAACGGGGGTCCTATTCATCGGGAGGGGTGTGGCGTACCGCAAAACGGGACTCCACGAGATACTGTTCATCTCCACCATTGACCTCCTCCGGCCTCCACGGGCTACCGTCGACCTCCTCCGGCCTTCACGGGCTCATGTTCATCCAGCCTCCACCGCGCGCTACTCCACCGGCTACTGTTCAACCACCCCTCCACAGGCACCCCTCCACCTTCTTTCATCCAGCCCTCCATGGGGTCGTCATGTTCATCCAGCCCTCCATGTGGTCCTGTTCATCCATCCCCAACCGACTCGATCGATCGGGGTCCTGTTCATCCAGAGGAAACGCCACGGGGTCTTGTTCATCCACCCCCACCGCTCACTGTTCATCCAACACCCCCACCCCCGCAACACTCACTGTTCATCCAGAGGCAGCATTGATCGGCTTCAGTTAGCATCAGCAGCGAAGGAATCGCTCGATCGGGTTCAGTTAACAGCCATCGATCGATCGCTCGGGTTCAATAACGCGTAGCCTTCAAAGCAATCGCTCGGGTTCAGTTAGATCCCAACGCCTCGCTCGGGTTCAGTTAGAGCCAACGCCTCGCACACACGCGTGTACGTGTACGAGAGAAACGCACATCGCTCGGCCCTCGACAACCCACTGTAACCGGGAACTCCCCGAAATTTTCCTCGCCCTCACTTCTACCACGGTTTTTTCCATCATGGACGGCCCAAAGAATGTCATGCAGCTGCGTCTCCGGCCCGCCCAGGACGAAAATCCCATTTTCTGTCATGATTTTTTGTCATAGAAGTAGGAGCCCACCACATCTATGATGATATCGGGTTTTGTCACAATTATCGTCATAGAAGTGTAATAAGTATGACAGAAAAAAATTCGTTCGGCCCAGAATGTCATGGATGTGTCTTTTTTTTGTAGTGTTATTTTGCGCATAATAAGGAGGCATTTCCTTGTGTGCGGCCGTGGACACAGGTGTCAGCCTCTCCATGTACAGACCACATCTGATGGAAGTCGTTCCTTGACCACGTTGACCACGCCGCGCCGAGAGCACCAGGGTGGTGGATGATGGTGAGGCCTAGGAAGGGGACAACACGGAGCCGGGGAAGACGCAACAGTGTATGCCCACACGGAGAGGAGTACGAGGGTTTACTGGTTTGGCTTCGGTGTGAGGCTGCCGTTGCCACAAATAACAGGGGGCGTGGGTGAGTGGAGGGATGGCCTGGCCAGCGGTGGGAGTAGTAGGGGCGGTGAGGCCTCCGCGGCAGCACAGCCGTTCACGGGAGGCAGGAGCAGGAAGACTAGAGGTTGAAGAAGCACGACGGCCGTTGGACGGACATCGTATGGTCACTGCAGCTAGAATCGTTTATATTGACTAAGTCGACAAAGCCCTTGGCACGCATCAACTTAGTAGGCCCACAGGTCAGCCTCCGAAACGGTGCGCCCCAGATGTCAGGGGGAGGAATCATTTTTTCGGCGGCTGAAGCTAGAATCCGACATTGAAGAAGAAGCACGACATCCATCGGATAGACATCCAACGGCCACTATTGCTAGAACCGTGTGTTGACTATAAGTTGACAAAGCCTTGCATACGCGTCAGCTTCTTTTTTTAGGGGACGCGTCAAGTTAGTAGGCCCACAAGTGTGTGGCAGAGAACTTATAGGCCATTTGCAATTTGTAAGAATGTACAACCCATTTTTGAATTCTAATGGAATTTACTACAGCCCATTTACAGTTTGTTAAAAGTACATCCAATTTTCTAGCTAGGACAACGATTAATAATTTCAATCAAACGTTCAAAACAGAATTCAATAAAATTTCCCACATTTTTATGGGATCCGAAATATTTTTATACCGAAATTTCTATTCAGATTAAATATAAATTTGTATTACGTAAAAATCCAACGAAACATTGCACACTCAACAATTAAAACTTAAAATTTTCAAAATCCAAAAATAATATTTTATAAACTAATTACGTGTTTGGTGCATTTTTTTATAGTTACTGCCTAGTTTTTATAATTACATCCCGTTTATTATTTCTAAAAGCCCATTCTCCTGTTAAGCCGAATGCATCCCTCCTAGGAAATATTTGCAGCCCAGCGGGATGGACAATAACAAGTTGACCATGCCTGAGTATTCCTCAAAAAAAAGTATGGCTGGTCTAGCCATTTTCATCTTGAAAAAAATTAATGTCTGGGCTGGATATCTGGCCTAGTCTAGACGGGCCATAGCCCGCCCAGTTGAAAAAATATAGTTGTACATAATAAGGAGGCACTTGCGTATGTACGTCTATGGCCGTAGTGGGTCCCTACTGTCGTGGAATTGTCACGTCAGATGTCCTAGTGAAAGGACTTAGTCGTGGAGCCATCGCAACTAGGAAGCTTGAAGGGGTTAATCATGACAAGAGACACGAGAGGTTTATACTAGTTCGGCCCCTTACGATGAAGGTAAAAGCCTACGTCTAGTTGTGATTGGGATTATGTATGTCTCGATGACCAGGAAGCAGAATCGCTTGACCTAGCTCTCGATTTGTTGTTTCGTACCCTGAACCGCCGTAGGGTCGTCCCTTTATATACTGAGGTTAACGCCCCGCGGACCTACAGAGTCCCGGAAGGCTTATAGATTGTATCCGGCTCGGTCTCTTAATCTTTCTTGCCTGAAAATACAAGTTACATGAACAAGGCGGTTTAACACTATGGGCCTTAAGTTACCTTCGGGCCTTTGGGCCTTTACTAAGCCGCCATCTTCAAGCTTGAGCTTCTGTCTTCAAGAATGCTTGTAGGTATAACCCGGCTCCTTCTGGCGGGTCATACCTAGTAGTTATATCGCCAACATTAGGCCCAGGCTGATTTGAACTAGTTCATGTCAGTCTTCAATACTTAAGAAAAAGTTCTCTGCTTCTTACTTAAGAAGGTTCATGTAACCCGCCATGACGTCATCCTTCGAATTTGTGGTAACCCTCCATGACGTCACCTGTCATAAATGTATGCTTTGTCCAATACATCTCAATGGATCTCTGTCTTAATGTCCATCCAAAAATCGAGGCACCTTTGTAGTTGGATAACTATGTTTTTCGGCCTCCTCGTTTTTGCGCCCACTTAACAGGTTTTTCCTTACAAATAGGCCCGACTAGGTCTTTTCTCATTCTCCGTTTTGCATCTTCTTCCTCTCGCCCCCATCTGCCACTGGAGCTCCGCCGCCGTCGCCACTGCGCCCTTCATCCTCGTCGACCTTGGCCGCTGCATCGACCTGATCTTGACTAGAGAACGGCAGCGCTCTTCCTTCGCAGATCCTCCGCAGTAAGTTCTTCCCCTTTCTGCGCCATAGATCTGCATTACGGCTAGCGCGTTCCTCTGTACGGAAACAGTTCATCCAAGCTTTTGTGTTTTTCTTGCCATGGCTTCGTCAGATCCAAAAGACCCCATAAATCTGATGCGGTTCGTATTCCACATCCATTTTGATTAATAGTAATCCTCCTTTGCTTGTAAGAAAACCTCATCATAGCCCATGAACTTCTCTGCGCTCTGTTTTTAGGTCTAGTAATTATTCTTTTCTGAACCTTTGTTTGATCCAAAATAACTACTGCAAACTGTGAAACTTGTTTGTCCTACGCTTAGGAAAAAACCCTAACTTGTTAGTCTTGCCAGTCACGGCAGCTCTGAATGCCGGCTTAAAGACATAATACTGACGGCTTAATAAACCCATGGCGGCTTAAGTAACTCGGATGTAACTATCCTCATACCTCATAAGTCGCCATACTTCATTCCACCAATATTTTTTCCTGTCCGGCTTAAATTTGAACCGGCCTTATTTACCTTGTATTTAGGCTTTCAAACATAATGGCGCCCAAGGCACCTACCACTTGCAACTGGGTGAAATCCCTTGTCACTGACAACACTTTAGATGACTTCATGAAAACCGGCTATCTGCCAAAAAAAGAAGTCATGCCTTACCGTGCTCCTCACCCGGATGAAGAAATCCCTCAACCCAAATACAGAGAGGTGGTTGTCTTTACTGATCATATGAACCGGGGCTTTACTCCTCCCGGTTCAAAAATTTTCAGAGATGTACTGAAGTTTTTTGACCTTCGCCCACAAGACATTGGACCCAATTCCGTGTCTAACATCTGCAACTTCCAAGTGTTCAGTGAAGTTTATCTTGGTGAAGAACCAAACTTGCTAGTTTTCAGAGAGTTGTTCTATTTGAACCGCCAGACAGAGTGTGCCAGCGGTCAGAGCTTGGAACTTGGTGGGATTTCAATTCAGCGCCGCAGGGATGCACTTTTCCCCTATGCCAACCCGACAAGCCATCCAAAAGATTGGAACATGACGTGGTTCTACTGCAAGGACACCTCCCCGGCTGACGAGAATCCTCTGCCCGGCTTTCGTGCCCTCCGCCTTGACACCAATCATCATTTGCCCAACAAGATTACTACCGCAGAACGCAGATCCCTCTCTCCTACTATAGCCAAGATCAAAGCTCTGTTGGGGAACGGGTTGACGGGCATTGACCTGGTTCGAGTCTGGCTTGCCTGGCAGGTTATCCCATTAAGCCGCAGCACCGTCTTAATTTGTGAATACTCCGGCGCCAAGAATGACCCCCTGCGCCATAGCCCTGACGACTTACCTGCTCGTGTTGTTGATGACATAACCAAATCTCTTCTCAACGAGAGTCTGGCGGATTGTGGCAGAGTGGGTCTAGCCCTATTCTGCAAAGATAACCCGGCTCCTGTAACGCCCACGATGCGGCTATATCTCTCACGTGTCGAGGCACAACTTAGAGGCATAACCGCATTATAGGTTTTGTCGCAAGAATGGTCATCTTCACACAATCCCATGTAATGAACAAGAATGGGATAAAGAGAGTTGGCTTACAATCGCCACTTCACACAATACATAAATTAATCCATACATCATTCAAGATACACTCATTGACCGACTACGGTCAAATCCATATGAAAAGAAGATAATCCCAAATGCTAGATCCCCGATCGTCCCAACTGGGCTCCTCTACTAATCATCAAGAAATGAAACGTAGTAACGACCAAGGTCCTCGTCAAAGTCCCACTTGAGCTTGATTGCGCCACTTGCACTGGTATCCTCGACACCTGCATCTGTTTTGGTAGAATCTGTGAGTCACGTGGACTCAGCAATCTCACACCCGCAAGATCAAGACTATTTAAGCTTGTAAGTAGGAAAGGGATAAGGTGGTGGAGCTGCAGCAAGCACTAAGCATGTATGGTGGCTAACATATGCAAATGAGAGCGAGAAGAGAAGCGACAAATCGGTCGAGAACCTAGAAGTCATCAAGAAGTGATCCTGGAACTACTTATGTTCAAACATAACTCAAACCATGTCCACTTCCCGGACTCCGCCGAGAAGAGACCATCACGGCTACACACACGGTTGATGCATTTTAATAAAGTCAAGTGTCACGTTCTCTACAACTAGACATTAACAAATTCCCATCTGCCACATAATCGCGGGCACGACTTTCAAAAGATAATACCCTACAGGGGTGTCCCAACTTAGCCCATCACAAGCTCTCACAGTCAACGAAGGATATACCTTCTCCCAGGAAGACCCGATCAGTCTCAGAATCCCGGTTTACAAGACATTTCGACAATGGTAAAACAACGGCAGCAAAGCCGCCCGATGTGCCGACAAATCCCAATAGGAGCTGCACATATCTCGTTCTCAGTGCACAATGGATAGGTCAGCCTACAAGTAAAACCAACCCCCGAGTTGCCCCGTGGTGGCCCCGCAATCTTCCAGGTTCGGACCAACACTCGAAGGAGCACTGGCCCGGGGGAGCTAAAATAAAGATGACCCTCAGGATCGTGAAAACCCAAGGTAAAAGGTATAGGTGGCAAATGGTAAAACCAAGGTTGGGCCTTACTGGAGGAGTTTTATTCAAGGCGAACTATCAAGGGGGTCCCATAAATCACCCAACCGCGTAAGCAACGCAAAATCAAGGAACATAACACCGGTATGACAGAAACTAGGGCGGCAAGAGTGGAACAAGACACCAGGCATAAGGCCGAGCCTTCCACCCTTTACCAAGTATATAGGTGCATTAATTAAACAAGAGATATTGCGATATCCCAAAGTATCCATTTTCCAACAAGGAACAAACTTCATCTTCATGTGCAACTAGCAACGCTATAAGAGAGGCAGAGCAAAAGCGGTGACATAGCCAAACAACGGTTTGCTTGGACAGGATGGTTAGAGGCTTGACATGGCAATATGGGAGGCATGATAAACAAGTGGTAGGTAGAGCAACCATAGAGATAGAGCGAGCAACTAGCAAAGCAAAGATAGAAGTGATATCGAGGGTATGGTCATCTTGCCTGCAAAGTTCTCAGAGTTGTCGAAAGCTTGATCCTTGTTAGCGTACTGAATAGGTTAATCGTTCACGTACTGGTCTCCTGGCTCTACCTAAAGCAAGAACACAAGCAATGGAACCACAATAAATCACGGTGCAATGCACAAGCAACATGATGCAATACATGGCATGATATGCGAGATGTGATATGCAATGCGTATGTGTGCTTCGGAAGGAAAATGATGAACAAGGCATCAACTTGGCAAACCAAGTATGCCGCTAGAAATATGAGATGATTTCGGTTGAAATGGATATAAAGATCACCGGTATCAGATACACAATATGCAAATGGCAAGCAAAACAAGAATGACACAATTCTGCCATTAACAGCATGATATCACTTAGAATACATCAAGAAACTATGCTACATCATCCAAACAGATCTACAAAGCACATGGAAGTGATGTACAAGAGATTCTTGACAAAATATGAACACTGATCTACGGCTAATTCACACATTAACAGGTTCAAAGAAGCATGGCAAAAGTGAAAAAGATACCAGCTTCACAGACTTGGTGAAAATACTGAACATGGCAGGAACATCATCAGGAAGCAATGTTTAGGACAAGCAAACATCATGCTACAGGAATATACAATAGAAACCTAAGACATGGCATGATACTACTAAATTAATAGAACAAAAGTCCCTTACTGACAATGAGCCAAAAAGGATCAGAAGATATGATGGCACCCATGTAAACATAGCAAGTCTCGTTAACAGATTCAAGAAACAGAGCATGGCATTAACAGCATTACGAAGGCATCTTTGCGAGATCGATTCACTCATCACAAGCCATTGCATGACAAGATAAGCATAGCACAAGCAAGAATACATGTTTATGAAACTAAACATGGCAATAACAAGTTTATAGCATGCAAGGATCAACTACAACAACCTTTGCAAAATTGAATATGTAAACAATCTGCCAGGAAACATTTTATAGCAAACGTAGAGCAAGAAAATGACATGCTAGTCTACTCCATAATTGCAAACAGGGGCATGGATGGATAAAGCATAACCATATGTTCAAAAGAACCTTACTAAAGTATCTCAAAATATGCATGGATCTCTCTGTAGCATCAAGTTACATGGCATAAAAATAACAGCAGAACAGGGACTGAAATCAGCAACATCACGAAGCCTAGTTTGCATGCTTGGTATGGTCAACACATTGATCACAAAAATACATGGCATACACCCCTGTAAAGATGGCATGGCATAGTCCAAAACACCTGTAGAGCTCATGCCCATAAGATGCACACAATAAATGTATCAAAAATGACAAATGCACATATTCTGATAAGATGCAGCAGTAAACATTTTATAGCACTCTTGCATCAATGATTAGGGCATCAAGATGGACTCAAACTAGCATGGCACAATGGAACAAAATGAAGAGTACATCCTAATGAACATTTCGATATATCATGCATGCAAAACGGATCTACGGATGAGGGGATATGGCATGTTGAACAGGGCTTCAGAATGCAAGGAATAAAAGACTAGAGGAAATTCGAAGTCAACCCTAGGGCTCCTCAGATCTGGATCTGGGCACGTTTCCCGATGATGGCCGGAGTCTCGATGGTGTACTTCACCGGAGAGGAGAGGAGAGACGGCCGGAGCTTGGGGAGGACGGGTGCGGCCTCCGGAGCTGGGCGGCGTCGGCGGTGGACGGCGGCGCGGCGGCCTTGGGAGGCGCGCGTGGGACGG
>NC_041387.1:366722419-366787305 GCF_002162155.2 Triticum dicoccoides | reverse complement strand
GGTCGACGGCGGTGGTGGGGCCGGCCGGCGCTGGGCGAGGCGATGCGGTGCGGTGGTCTGGCAAGGCAGGGGCGGCGGTGGAGGCCGGCGACGGCGCGGGCAGGCGGAGGATGAGCGGGCGGCGGAGATGGGCTCGGGGGGTCCGACCCGGGCCTCGGCGGGCCGGGGGCGCGGCGGCGTGGGCGCGGGCCATGTGGCGGTGGCTAATTCACCGGGCGGCGGTGGGCGGACGTGTCTGGCCCGGTCCGGATGCGTCCGGTGGCGGCGGGGGAGGAGTTTGTCCAGGGTTTGCCCGAAATTTCAAAGGGGGAGGTGTTTTTATAGGTAGACGGAGCTAGGTGGCTCCAAATGGAGTGTAGTTTTCGCCCACACGATCGTGATCCAATGCTGGAGAGCATGGAGGTGACTTAGATGGGTTATTGGGATGTTTTGGAGGGGTATTGGGCTGCAACCCAAAAGAGGCCTTTGCAGATACTCGGTTAACCGTTGGAGTATCAAACGACCTCCAAATGGCACGAAACATGACAGGCGGTCTACCGGTGCTATACCAAGGCCGCTTGGCAAACCTCGGGCCGTTCCGAGAAAGTTTAACGCCCGCTCACGAAAAGAGACAAGAGGGGTGCGCCGGTGCATGTGGGAGTGTCGGATTGCAAAACGGACAACGGGGAAAATGCTCGGATGCATGAGACGAACACGTATGCAAATGAGATGAACAAGATGACATGATATGAGATGCATGACATGAAAAAAAATGCAAAACGAAAGACAAAAACCCAACCACGGAGGGAATATCATAACACATAGCCGAAAATGGCAAGAGTTGGAGTTACAAATATGGAAAGTTACATATGGGGTGTTACAACACTCCACCACTACAAGAGGATCTCTTCCCGAGATCTAGGACTGAAAGAACTCCGGATATTCGGAACGGAGGTGATACTTGCGCTCCCAGGTGGCTTCTCGGTCGGAATGGTGTGACCACTTCACTTTCAGGAATTTGATTGACTTGTTGCGATTCTTGCGCTCGGTTTCTTCAAGAATAGCAACAGGGTGCTCATGATAAGAGAGATCTTCTTGGAGGTCAATTTCTTCGAAGTTGATAGTGTGCTCAGGAGTCTTGAGGCACTTGCGAAGCTGTGACACGTGAAACACATCTTGCATGTTTGCAAAGTTGGACGGAAGCTCAAGTTGATAGGCGAGGTCGCCTCTTTTGCCAATGTTCTTGAAAGGACCCACGTATCTAGGGGAAAGCTTCCCTTTGATACCAAAGCGGCGAGTGCCTTTCATTGGAGAGATGCGGAGGTAGACATGGTCTCTGATTTCAAAAGCCACATCACGGTGCTTGTCATCATAATATCTCTTCTGGCGCGATTGCGCGGCCTTGAGATTCTCACGAATGACTTTGCACATTTCTTCAGCTTCTGTGATCAAGTCGTTGCCAAGAAGTTGGCGTTCACCTATCTCGGACCAATTGAGAGGAGTACGACACTTTCTGCCATAGAGAATTTCAAATAGGGCCTTGCCCGAACTCGCTTGGAAGCTGTTGTTGCAGGAGAACTCGGCATATGGAAGACAATCTTCCCACTTCATACCGAAAGAGGTGACACAAGCCCTGAGCATGTCTTCGAGGATTTGCTTGACTCGCTTGACTTGGCCACTAGTTTGAGGATGGAAAGCTGTGCTGAAACGAATGTATGTTCCCATGGCCTTCTGAAAGGAGTTCGAGAAATTAGAGGTGAAAATGCTTCCACGGTCTGATGAAATCAATTGTGGAATTCTGTGCAAGGAGACAATTCTTGAGGTGTATAACTCTGCCAACTGAGCTACTGTGATAGATGCTTTGATAGGAAGGAAATGAGCCACTTTAGTAAGCTTGTCAATGACAACGAAGATAGCATCATTTCCATGCTTGGACTTAGGAAATCCAGTCACGAAGTCCATCTCGATATGGTCAAACTTCCATTCTGGAATATCAAGAGGTTGGAGGAGACCAGTTGGTCATTGGTGTTCTGCTTTCACCCTTCTGCAGACATCACATTCATTCACGAATTGAGCAATCTCTCGCTTCATTCGAGTCCACCAATACGACTGCTTGAGGTCATGGTACATCTTCGTACTTCCAGGATGAATGGATATAAGGGAGTTGTGTGCCTCATTCATAATGACTATTCTTAGATCGCCTTTAGGAACCACAATTTGGTCCTCGAAGAAAAGAGTATCTTTGTCATCAATGTGGAAGCACTTGTATTTGGAAATGCCCTTGTTGATACCAAGTTTCACCTTTCCCACCATGGTATCCAGAAGTTGTGCCTCATGAATTTGATCTTCCAAAGTAGGAGAGACTAAGAGGTTGGTAAGAAAGCCTTGAGGAACAACTTGAAGATTCAGTTTACAGAAAGCTTCACAAAGGTCTGGTTGGAAGGGCTTGAGAATTAAGCTGTTGCAATAAGCCTTCCTGCTCAAAGCATCTGCAATCACATTGGCCTTGCCTGGAGTATATTAGATACTTGCATTGTACTCTTGAATCATTTCGACCCATCGAGTTTTCCTGAGATTGAGGTTGGGTTGAGTGAAGATATACTTGAGGCTCTTGTGATCGGTGAAAATGTCCACTTTCCTTCCCAACAAGAGATGTCTCCATGTTATCAATGCATGGACAACTGCCGCCAACTCAAGATCGTGAGTGGGGTAGTTCTTTTCGTCAGGCTTCAACTGACGAGAGGTATAGGACACAAATTTCTTCTCTTGCATTAACACAACACCGAGACCTTCAAGAGAAGCATCACAGAAAACTTCGACTGGCTTGGATTCATCAGGAGGAGTCAAGACAGGAGCTGAGACAAGCTTCTCTTTGAGGTTGTTGAAAGCAACGTCACAGTCAGGCGACCAGACATACTTGACATGCTTCTGGAGGAGGTTGGAAAGAGGCTTTGCAATCTTAGAGAAGTTCTCAATGAATCTTCGGTAATAGCTTGCAAGACCAAGAAAACTACGGAGCTGCTTGACATTCTGAGGAGGTTCCCAATTCACAATTGCAGACACCTTCTCAGGATTAACAGTGATGCCCTTGGCGGAGATGATGTGACCAAGATAAAGAACTTGATCAAACCAGAACTCACATTTGGAAAACTTCGCATAGAAATGATACTCTCTGAGCTTGTCGAGCACCAATCGCAAATGTTTGGCATGATCCTTCTTATTCTTGGAGAAGACCAAAATATCATTGAGATACACCAAGACAAATTCATTGGTGTAGGGGTTGAAGATGAAGTTCATCATTCTAGAGAACGTTGGAGGAGCATTGACAAGGCCGAAAGACATGACAGTATATTCATAAGAACCAAAGCTTGTTCTGAATGCTGTCTTAGGAATATCTTGTTCATGAATGCGAATCTGATGATAACCCATACGGAGGTCAAGCTTGGAGAAAACTTTAGCACCTTTGAGTTGCTCGAAAAGCTCATTGATGTTGGGAAGTGGATACTTGTTCTTGATTGTCTTCTTGTTCAATGGATGGTAATCGACGCACAGTCAGTCCGTGCCATCCTTCTTCTAGACAAAAAGAACTCCACAACCCCATGGAGATGAACTCGGTCTGATCAAACCCAGACGCTCTTGTTCTTCGAGCTGTTTCTTCAATTCCTTCAGCTCTTTAGGTCCAAGCTTGTATGGGCGCTTGCAAACGGGTTCAGTGCCGGGTTCAAGATCGATAACGAACTCGACTGGCCGGTGAGGAGGCATACCCGAAAGCTCTTTTGGAAAGACATCTTGGTACTCACAAAAGAATAGAATCTGAGAGATAGCATCCAACTCGCCCTTCTCATTGAGAGAAAACCACCGAATGGTTTCGTCACAAGCGGCATAGATGATAACATCCTCACAAGAGTGTGTCAATTGAATCTCTCTGGCAGCACAATCAAGTTGAGCTTTGTGCTGAGAAAGCCAATCCATCCCAAGAATTAGATCAATATCCAAGTCACCAAGGACAATTGGTTTAGCCAGAAATTTATAGTCACCCATCTTGATACCGACATTCGAAACCATCAAACTAGAACTCATGTGCTTTCCCGGGGAAACAATTGCTAGAGGTCTATCCAAATATTCCGAAGTGAAATCATGCTTGGCAAAAAATGGTCTTGACATGAAACAATGTGATGCACCAGTATCAAATAAGACTTTTGTAGGAATAGAGTTAACTGGAAGGTTACCCATGATCACATCTGAAGAATCCTCTGCCTGAGCTACATTCATCATGTTCACCTTTGCATGCTTTGGATTATGCTTGACCACTACATTGCTTGAAGATCTCACAGGAGGAGGAGGCGGAAGGCGCCTTTGGTTGAAGCACTTGTTCACGTAGTGACCTTTCCGCTGGCACTTGTTGCAAGTCACCTCTGAGAGCGGGCGATGATAGGGAGCATTTGACCTTGGAGCTTGAGAATTTGACTTGTTCTGATAGCCTGGGTTGGGTGGGTGGGAAGATCCACGACCACCTGAGTTCTTCTGCTGACAAGGCTGACGAAACGGAGGAGGAGGAAGGTAGAACTTTTGCTGCTTAGCTGCCACTTGTGAGAAAGAAGAAGACTGAACTGCATCCCTGATTCTCTTCTTAGAAGCCTCACACTTGAGCTGAGCACCTTCTTGCTTGAGGGCCATATTGTAGAATTGATCAAACTGAGTAGGCTCAACAAGAACGAGAGCTAAATGCAGATCCTCTCTAAGGCCACCTCTGAATTGATAGATCATACTCTTTTCATCAGGAACGTCTTGTTTAGCGAAGCGAGCAAGTTTCTGAAACTGCTTGTTGTATTCGTACACTGACATGCTGCCTTGCTTGAGATTGCGGAACTCCTCACGCTTGCTCTCAACAACACTGGTAGGAATGTGGTGAGCTTTAATGTCCCGACAGAAGTCAGTCCAAGTAATCACTCTACCTCCTCTGGAATCTTTGTATTGCTGGAACCAATCAGCTGCTTGGTCCTTGAGCTGAAAAGAAGCAAACTTGACGTAGTCCTCAGGCCTGACATTGCTACATTCAAAATGCTTGTTGATATCCACGAGCCAATCATCAGTGTCTGTGGCCTCGGCACAGTAGCTGAAAGACTTCGGCTGATTTGCAAGGAACTATTTGAGGGTAGGAAACTGAGGCTGATGATTGAACTGCCCTTGACCTTGATACCCTTGGTTGCCTTGGCCTTGGTTGTGCTCTTGCATGAGCTGAATCATCATCTGAGCGTTGGCGTTTGTGGCTTCCATCAAAGCTTGCCATGCCTACGGAGGCGGAGGTGGAGGTGGAGGGTTCGCCTGACTCCCATCATTGCGTTCCGGATTCTGACGCGTTGGCGGAGCTATCCTGAAGAGGGTGACATCCGTTAGCATCTTGATATACAGATAGACAAGTTGAATCAATGGATAGAAATTGCAACATATAGTCTTCACAATAAACATTCGAACAAGGATGAACGAATGAATTCCAAAGCTAACATCACACGTCCATTAAGATGAGAAGCCACTTGATAAGAGATTGATAAAAAAACACGGTACAAATGGAACAAATAAGTGGTAAGGATTGACCAATCACAAACCAAATATCTGCGGGGAGAAATGGTAGAGCTACTTGAATCCCACCTATAAACTACCGAAACTTTCTGGTTATGCAATCAGGTGTTGGGGATACAGGGGAAGCAATATATCTCACCCAAACTAACAATCCCTACATCCAGCCGTATCCATCCATCAACACATAACCAAGAAACCTTCAGAAATCGTGTACCTCAACCTTTGAAAAGCATCTGTTATACGAGTTATGGCAATACTCCCGAACTCCCCAGTACTGGGTGACGTTGAGGTTATCTCACCAACAACTGCATAAACGAGATTTTCGATGTCGGCAAAACTCAGGTATTCCAGAACTGCAACGATAAAATTGTGACGACAACACCTCGGAGCTCAACTCCCCGGGACATTGCCACAACCCCTAAATGTCAGGAGGCACCAAGAACAATGTTCTCATCACAAAACCATCAGAACGATTCCAAGATACCCGTGTGATCCTAATTTTTTTAGTGAAATTTGAGGAGAGAAGAGTCAAAACTTCTACGTCAGTAGACCTCACCAGAGTGACGAAGGGATTGAGGAGTAAAAAGAATCCTACTCTCCGATATATATAGTCCTAATACTCAAAACATTTCTGTTCTAGACTCAACAATGCCATCGATTCAATCAAGCAGGGGGGCTCCTAAGTCAGGGATGGCTCTGATTACCAACTTGTAACGCCCACGATGCGGCTATATCTCTCACGTGTCGAGGCACGACTTAGAGGCATAACCGCATTGTAGGTTTTGTCGCAAGAAGGGTCATCTTCACACAATCCCATGTAATGAACAAGAATGGGATAAAGAGAGTTGGGTTACAATCGCCACTTCACACAATACATAAATTAATCCATACATCATTCAAGATACACTCATAAACCGACTACGGTTAAATCCAAATGAAAAGAAGATAACCCCAAATGCTAGATCCCCGATCGTCCCAACTGGGCTCCTCTACTGATCATCAGGAAACGAAACGTAGTAACAATCAAGGTCCTCGTCAAACTCCCACTTGAGCTCGATTGCTCCACTTGCACTGGTATCATCGGCACATGCATCTGTTTTGGTAGAATATGTGAGTCACGGGGACTCAGCAATCTCACACCCGCGAGATCAAGACTATTTAAGCTTGTAAGTAGGAAAGGGGTAAGGTGGTGGAGCTGCAGCAAGCACTAAGCATGTATGGTGGCTAACATACGCAAATGAGAGCGAGAAGAGAAGCGACGCATCGGTCGAGAAGCTAGAAGTGATCAAGAAGTGATCCTAAAACTACTTACGTTCAAACATAACTCAAATCATGTTCACTTCCCGGACTCCGCCGAGAAGAGACCATCACGGCTACACACACAGTTGAGACATTTTAATAAAGTCAAGTGTCAAGTTATCTACAACCAGACATTAACAAATTCCCATCTGCCTCATAAACGCGGGCACGGCTTTCGAAAGATAATACGTCCCAACTTAGCCCATCACAAGCTCTCACGGTCAATGAAGGATATACCTTCTCCTAGGAAGACCCGATCAGTCTCGGAATCCCGGTTTACAAGACATTTCGGCAATGGTAAAACAAGACCAGCAAAGCCGCCCGATGTGCCGACAAATCCCGATAGGAGCTGCAAAAATCTTGTTCTCCGGGCACAACGGATAGGTCAGCCTACGAGTAAAACCAGCCCTCGAGTTGCCCCATGGTGGCCCCGCAGTCTGCCCGGTTCAGACCAACACTCTCAGGAGCACTGGCCCGAGGGGGCTAAAATAAAGATGACCCTCGGGCTCGCGAAAACCCAATGGAAAAGGTATAGGTGGCAGATGGTAAAACCAAGGTTGGGCCTTGCTAGAGGAGTTTTATTCAAGGTGAACTATCAAGGGGGTCCCATAAATCACCCAACCGCGTAAGGAACGCAAAATCAAGGAACATAACACCGGTATGACGGAAACTAGGGCTGCAAGAGTGGAACAAGACACCGGGCATAAGGCCGAGCCTTCCACCCTTTACCAAGTATATAGGTGCATTAATTAAGCAAGATATATTGTGATATCCCAAAGTATCCATGTTCCAACAAGGAACAAACTTCATCTTCACCTGCAACTAGCAACGCTATAAGAGGGGCTGAGCAAAAGCGATGACATAGCCAAACAACGGTTTGCTAGGACAGGATGGTTAGAGGCTTGACCTGGCAATATGGGAGGCATGATAAACAAGTGGTAGGTAGAGCAACCATAGCGATAGAGCAAGCAACTAGCAAAGCAAAGATAGAAGTGATATCGAGGGTATGGTCATCTTGCCTGCAAGGTTCTCAGAGTTGTCGAAAGCTTGATCCTCGTTAGCGTACTCAATAGGTTCTCGTTCACGTACTCATCAGTTTGCACTACCCAAAGCAAGAACACAAGAAATGGAACCACAATAAATCATGGTGCAATGCACAAGCAACATGATGCAATACATGGCATGATATGCGAGATATGATATGCAATGCGTATGGGTGCTCCGGAAGGAAAATGATGAACAAGGCATCAACTTGACAAACCAACTATGCCTCTGGAAAGATGAGATGATTTTTGTTGAAATTGATATAAAGATCACTGGGATCGGATGCACGGTTTGCAAATGGCAAGCAAAACAAGAATACACAATTCTGCCATTAACAGCATGATAGCACTTAGAATACATCAAGAAACTATGCTACAGCATCCCAACATATCAAAAAAGAACATGGCAGTGATCTACAAGAGATGCTTGACAAAAGATGAACACTGAGCTACGGCTAATTCACACCTTAACAGGTTCAAACAAGCATGGAAAAAGTGCAAAAGATATCAGCTTCACAGACTTCGTGAAAATAATGATCATGGCAGGAACAACATCAGGAAGCAATGTTTAGGACAAGCATACATCATGCTACGGGAACATATCATAGAAACTTAAGACATGTCATGATACTACTAAATGCATAGAACACAAGTCCCTTACTGACCATGACCCAAAAAGGATCAGAAGATATGATGGCACCCATGTAAACATAGCAAGTCTCGTTAACAAATTCAGGAAACAGAGCATGGCATTAACAACATTACGAAGGCATCTTTGCGAGCTCGATTAACTCATCACAAGCCATTGCATGACAAGATAAGCACAGCAACAACAATAATACATGTTTATGAAACTAAACATGGCAAGAACAAGTTTATAGCATGCAAAGATCAACTACAACAACCTTGGCAAAATTGAATAACATGTAAACAATCTGCAAGGAAACATTTTATAGCAAAAGTAGAGCAAGATAATGACATGCTAGACTACTCCATAATTGCAAAAAGGGGCATAGATAGGTATAGCATAACCATATGTTCAAAACATCCTTACTGAAGTATCTCAAAATATGCATGGATCTCTCTGTAGCATCAAGTTTACATGGCATAAAAATAACAGCAGAACAGGGACTGAAATCGGCAACATCACGAAGCCTAGTTTGAATGCTTGTTCTAGTAACCACATTGATCACAAAAATACATGTCATACACCCCTGTAAAGATGGCCTGGCATACTCCAAAACACCTGTAGAGCTCATGCCCATAAGATGCACACAATAAATGTATCAAAAATGACAAATGCACATATTCTGATAAGATGTAGCAGTAAACATTTTATAGCACTCCTGCATCAATGATTAGGGCATCAAGATGGACTCAAACTAGCATGGCACAATGGAACAAAATTAAGAGGACATCCTAATGAACATTTCGATATATCATGCATGCAAAACGGATCTACGGATGAGGAGATATGGCATGTTGAACAGGGCTTCAGAATGCAAGGAATAAAAGACAGAGGAAATTCGAAGTCAACCCTAGGGCTCCTCAGATCTGGATCTGAGCACGTTTCCCGATGATGGCTGGAGTCTCGACAGTGTACTTCACTGGAGATGAGAGGAGAGGCGGCCGAAGCTTGGGGAGGACGGGCGCGGCCTCCGGAGCTGGGCAGCGCCGGCGGTGGACGGCAGCGCGGCGGCCTTGGGCGGCGCGTGCAGGATGGTCGACGGCGGTGGCGGGGCCGGCCAGCGCTGGGCGAGGCGATGCGGCACGGTGTTCGGCGAGGCAGGGGTGGCGGTGGAGGACGGCGATGGCGCGGGCAGGCAGAGGACGAGCGGGCGGCGGAGATGGGCTCGGGGGGCCCGACCTGGGCCTTGGCGGGCCGGCGGCGCGGCGATGTGGGCATGGTCCATGTGGCGGCGGCTGATTCGCCGGGCGGCAGCGGGCGGATGTGTCCGGCCTGGTCCGAATGCGTCCGGTGGTGGCGAGGGAGGAGTTTGTCTAGGGTTTGCCTGAAATTTCTAAGGGAGAGGTGTTTTTATAGGTAGAGGGAGCTACGAGGCTCCAAATGGAGTCTAGTTTTCGCCCACACGATCGTGATCCAACGCCGGAGAGCATGGAGGTGACTTAGATGAGTTATTGGGCTGTTTTGGGGGGTGTTGGGCTGCAACCCAAAAGAGGCCTTTGCGGATACCCGGTTAACCCTTGCAGTATCAAACGACCTCTAAATGGCACGAAACTTGACAGGCGGTCTACCGGTGCTATACCAAGGCCGCTAGGCAAACCTCGGGCCATTCTAAGAAAGTTTAACACCCGCTCACGAAAAGAGACAAGAGGGGTGCGCCGGTGCATGTGGGAGTGTCGGATTGCAAAACGGACAACGGGGAAAATGCTCGGATGCATGAGACGAACACGTATGCAAATGAGATGCACAAGATGACATGATATGAGATGCATGACATGAACAAAATGCAAAACGAAAGACAAAAACCCAACCACGGAGGGAATATCATAACACATAGCCGAAAATGGCAAGAGTTGGAATTACAAATATGGAAAGTTACATCCGGGGTGTTACAGCTCCAAAGGTAAACATCCATATAAATGTTTATCTTATTCTCTTAACTCTTCACTCATATTCATAATGTACTCAATCCTTGCAGGCGGGTGATAAATTTTGGAAAGTGAAATATGATCATGAAGCGGCCAAGAAAGCCAGGAAAGAAAAGAGAGCCGCCAGGAAAGAAGTTGCCAAAAGAAAAGGCAAAAGAGCTACTGCTTCTGACTTGCTTCAGCTGGCAGACTCTTCTGAGTCAGAGGAAGGCCTTGACTCCCTTGGCTTATATCTTAATCATCTTATTGACACTAATCATCAGCAGGAGGCCACTGGAACAAGCCGCAGCAAGGCTGACGAGGTAACTATCCTTTCCTCCGACTCCGAGCCTTTGCCAAGACAAAAACTCCGCAGAGTGACCCGGAAAGTAAGATTTTCTCATCCTGTAGCTCATCACGATCCTCAATTTCTTTTGAAGCGGCAAATTCATGAGAGCCGGAGGCAAACCCGGACTAGCAAGGACGCGGAGCTCTCCTCTAGCTTACCAAATACTCCAAAGAAACGCCAAAACTAGGTTACCTCTATTTTAACTAAGTTTTATCCCTTAGCGGGTCTCTTTCGTCAACCACTCAATCCCTCTGACTCGGATTATCACGATACCTCCCCTTCCTCCGCCGAGTCATTGCAGTCCAATCTGCCGACTTTTAAGACCATACCAGGGTATAATAAGCCACTCACCTTTGTAGCTATTGTAATCTTCTTACTTCTGTATTAATCTTTTTATTTGAATGCAGTGTTCAAGCTAAACCCAGCAAGAGGGCTAGAAAAAATAAACCGGCTGAAGAAAGAGTCGCCACTGATGAGCCGGCTCTGGAAACAACCATGCTGGAGTTAAGCACTCATGAGCCGCCACTTGAACCAGCACAAGATGTGTCACCTCCTAGTGACCTGCCCACTGACCAAGGCGTTGTTGACATAGAAAATCCCAAACCTCCGAGTCCAACCCGGACAGCTGATCCTTCCAATACTGATGTCGAGATCACCAGAACTGGTCATCCTGACCCGGGGAGGCCAACCGTGCTGGCCAAATGCCCAGCCAAGGAAGAACTTCTGGACCAGCTGTCGTGTCAAAACCGGCGGATCTCGGGTAGGGGGTCCCGAACTGTGCGTCTAGGCGGATGGTAACAGGAGACGAGGGAAATGATGTTTTTACCCAGGTTCGGGCCCTCTTGATGGAGGTAAAACCCTACGTCCTGCTTGATTAATATTGATGATGTGGGTTACAAGAGTAGATCTACCACGAGATCAAGGAGGCTAAACCCTAGAAGCTAGCCTATGGTATGATTGTTGTTCGTCCTATGGACTAAAGCCATCCGGTTTATATAGACACCGGAGAGGGCTAGGGTTACACAGAGTCGGTTACAAAGGTAGGAGATCTACATATTCGTATCGCCAAGCTTGCCTTCCACGCCAAGGAAAGTCCCATCCGGACACGGGACGAAGTCTTCAATCTTGTATCTTCATAGTCTTGGAGTCCGGCCGATGATGATAGTTCGGCTATCCGGACACCCCCTAGTCCGGAACTCCCTCAGTAGCCCCTGAACCAGGCTTCAATGACGACGAGTCCGGCGCGCATGTTGTCTTCGGCATTGCAAGGCGGGTTCCTCCTCCGAATAATTTATAGAAGATTGTGAACACCAGGATAGTGTCCAACTCTGCAAAATAAATTCCACATACAACCGTAGAGAGAATAATATTACACAAGTTCAATCTGCTGACGTATTTTGTGGCGTAACGTCACACCACTACCAAGCCCTCAAATTGTTTTTATTGTTCCATCTCAGCGCGTTAGCGAGGCGGTTTCCTTGGCACATCTTGTCGAAGCAGAGATCGTGTTCCCCTTATTCCGGGATTCCCATCAATATGGACGTGGGTAACCCAACTGCACCATCAATCGCGACGCTTGGGGGATAAGCGAGTTTTACCAGGCCTGTGGGGACGCGTGTTTCTGTCCGCCCATATAAGGGGATAAAGATCCAACCTTTTTACCTGCGCCTTCTTCCTCCTTGGCTTATCCATCTTTGCGAACTCGAGCTCTAGCGCCCAAGCCCGCACATCTCACCTCAACCTTCTCCAAACATGTCCGGAGCGGGAGGCAAGTGGATGGCCTCCTCCGTCACGGAGGGGCATATCCAGAAGCTGCGTAGCACCGGATACTTGTCCAGCGACATCGCGCATCGGCTCCCCGACGAGGGAGAGCTCATCCCCACCCCTAGGCCCCATGAGAGGGTAGTATTCCTTCCCATTTCCTCCGCGGATTGGGCTTCCCACTTCATCCCTTTGTCCGGGGGCTCATGTTCTACTACGGCCTAGATTTCCATGATCTGGCCCCGAATTTTATTCTCAACATCTCGGCGTTCATCATCGTGTGCGAGGCCTTCCTCTGCATCCAGCCCCACTTCGGCTTGTTGCTCAAGAACTTCAGTGTCAAGCCGAAGGTTGTGAAGGGCAGCCAAGCGGAGTGCGGAGGCGCCATGGTGGGCAGGATGTCCCACGTTACGTGGCTGGAGGGTACTTTTGTGGAAACCATTAAGGGGTGGCAATCGGGGTGGTTCTACATCACCGAGCCGCGTGACCCTGATTGGGCAGCGGCCCCTGAATTCAGATCGAGCATCCCTACACAGCTCACCTCCTGGAAAGAGAGTGGCCGGATCTGGGGGGATTTAGAGGAGCTGACCGAACTCCAAGCCTGTATCTAGAAGCTGGTGGACAAGAAGCTCTAGCTTGTCAACGTAGTCCAGGTCATGCTCATCCGCCGGATTCTCCCGTGCCAACGACGGGGCTTCAATATGTGGGAGTTCGATCCGGCGCAGCACCAGACATTGAATGGGCTCTTTGACACTATGTACGAAGAGGTCTGGAAGGTGCTGTTCAAGGGCGCCGAGGCTCCCGCATCCGCTACCGAAGATCACGGATTCAGCTCGCAGCATCCAGCTGACGAGGTAAGTGATATTGTCCTTTACGGGACGCTTGTTATTCATAGTTTGACTCTATGCGGGATCTAAACTCCCTTTCCTTTGACAGGACTGGCTGAAGAAGGCCGCACAGGCTATCTGTCCGGCCCATTGCCAGAGGACCCAGCTGACACCTGCCTAACGGGGCTGCTGGCTCCGGCACCCCACGTGGTGCCGGAGAAGAAGGCCAAGAAGAAGGCCACGGGGACTCGGAGGAGTTCCCGTTTTCAGGTGCTATCGGACGATGAATCCGAGGCCGAATCCTCCCACCAAGGCGAGGAGGAGAAGAAGAAAGCCTCTCCCCCAGCGGGGGGAGGGAAGAAAAGGAAGGCCTCCCCAACAAGGGAGGCCGAAGGGTCCAAGAGGGGAAAAACTCTTCCCCCGGACTGTTCCGCCAACGCCAGTGACGACGACGAGGACTGGCCTCCAAGGGCCATGCCTCTGGCGAGATCGTAAGTATCCGGACTCCCGAATTACTTCAAGGTTTTCGTTTTCCTCCACATTATGTCTTTCTAATGCCGCATACAACCCTGCAGTCCGCCTAAGGATGATCTCCCCACTTCATCGAGCGGGTCCTTAGGGGCTTCGGATATGGATTATCTTCCGACTGCCTCCACCCCCCGTGATGCAGACGATGCCGAGGTGGGATCCCAGGAAGGGACCCACAAGGAGGAGAGGGCCCCGGAGGTGTCGCAGGACAACCTCCCGGACTTTGCACCGGACTCAGCCCCGGAACCCATAGTGGCTCCGGAGTCCGGCGGGTGACCCCTTCGGAAGAAGGGCAAGACCGCGATGCCGGCTGCCTCCGTCCAACCGGAGGTGCTGGATAATTTGCTGGAGGCGCTCAACGGCGCCTCCATCAAAGAGGAACACCGCACTTTTATGAGTGCGGTGATTCAGAAGGTTAAGCTCGCCAAGAGCAGGCTGACCGAAGCCTGCAGCAGCCTTCTAACAGGCTTTGAGGTAAGAATTTCAATATATGTAAATGGTACCGCATAGACAGTAGCCCCTGATGCTCGGTTCGGTGTTCGGAAAGAAAAGCCGGACTGAGGATCTTTAGAAAGATAATCGCAGGAGTCATGAAAATATGTCACTATGGGATTGCAGGCTGTGCTGCTGACCTCTGCCGCACTGACTGCGGAGGTCAAAACTTTGAAGGAAAACCTCGAGCGGTCCGAGAACGAGCTCGGCCATGCCAAGAAGCAGCTCGAGGAAAAAGAAGGTGAGTAATACCTTATGAAAATTGTACCTTACAGAAAAGGATTTTGGTTGCAAGAAAAATGACAAGGATAACTGGGGTATTGCAGGGGCCACTAACGAGGTGGCGACCCCGAAGGAGGCGGTGGCCACGGCCAAACGCAATGCGGCTGCGGAGCGCATCGAGCGAGAGAAATAGGAGGCGCGGGTGGCGGAGGTACAACAAGAGCTCCAGGATCTCGTGAGGAAACATGAGAGCCTGGAGCGTGACTCGAAGACTCGAGAGTCTGAGCTTGCAATGGCTCTTGAGAGTGCCAAAGCCGCTAAGGCCGAAGCCTACAAGGCCCTCCAGGAGATCGTGGTGGTAAAGAAAATAGCAGCGGGTAAGGCATTTTTCATGCAAAGTAAGCATGTGAGTGTTAATTACCTGTCGCTTACCCGAATTCGGAGCTCTCCAGGAGCGTTTGCAGATCTTCCTCGCAGTGTGTCCGATGATGCCGCATTCTACCAGGTCGAGGAGGGGAGCTCGATGGAGAAGGTCTTCTGGTCTCAGTATGCTGAGGCCGAACATCCGGTGCCCCTTAGCAACCAGCTGAAGAAGCTGGTCGAGCTCCACAAGGCGGCCGAACAGGCCATGAAGGGCCTCATAGTTCGGCTGTGGCCTAAGGAGGCCATGCCTGGGAGCTACTTCGGCCTGGTGCGGCGGCTGGTGGATGCGTGCCCGTGGGTTGAAGTCATCAAGCACTCCGCCTGTATTGAAGGTGCCCGTCGGGCCCTTGCCCGCGCAAAGGTGCACTGGGGCAAGATGGATGCCCAGAAGCTTGTGACGGACCCACCACCAGAGGGCAAGGAGTATCGTACGCCCGAGATGTATTATAAGAGTGTGCTGAAGGGTGCCCGCACTATTGCGGGTGAGTGCTCCAAAGATGTAATATTTGAGTAGACTCGCATTTTGTTATCCTGTGCGCTGAAAACTTGGTTCATATGCGCTAAGCAACGCTTGTTAATTTAAAATATTACCTTCTGTGCGGCTGTTTATCAAATATGAGAGATGGCAAGTCGTCGGCTTCAGCCCCCATGCCACGAGTGCTGGGGTGTTCGGGATAAACTCGAGCGCTCTTGTTCCCATTTTTGGGTCCATCTAGGGAGGCGCTCAACACAACGAACAAGCCAACTGGACTTATAATGCTTGAACACTCTCACTTAGCCATAGAATTCTATAATTTTAAATTTCGGCGAAGCCCCTAGTTTTCGAAAGGCCGAATTTGGGGCGCTATCCACGCCTTGGCCGGACGGAATCCGGCTCCTTGCTCGAAGCGGCATAAGTCTTTAGGGACTCGCAAAGAACCTCTCGAACAGCGACCAGCTCTCGCCTCATCATGACGGTCAGTTTTAGCTTTCTCCACTGAGGCGTCAACCCAGCTCAACTGGGGCGCAATCGCAGTGGTTCTCCCAGTGCTACCTTAGCCGACAAAACGGAACGTAAGGTACCAAAACATGGGAGCCGGGCAAACCCAACTATTGACCCAAGAACATGATTCGGAGCCGATGCATATAATGATATAAGTTCGGGGTGCCGCACTTGTGAAAGTGTTCGGACTTATCACACCATAATGCGGGAAACATAAGCCCCTGATGTATTTAGCCGTACCAAAACGTACGGATGCAACATGTCATAGATGAACATATGTGTAAGAAAGAAATGCAATTAGAAGCAAAAATGTGTTGCATTGCTTTATTCAATAAAAACTGTTGTAAGTGCAGGATGATGCAAGTGGTGCGGTAAGCAAGGGATGGGACTGTTTAACATGTCCCCCTCCAGGGGTAGGCTACGGAATAATGCATAAAACAGATTTAATGCTCATGATGGAGACCACCTGGGTTTTCGTTGTAGCCTTTCTCCTTCCCTGGCTGTTGCATCGTGGGTTCGGCATGTCTGCTGCCGGATAGGGCCTCTGACGAACGGAGTCCTGTAGGTAAAAAATAGAAGGAAAAGAAAAAGAAGCGACACACTTAAGAGCCCCTGGTGCGGTTGAGCCGTAGTCTGGGCTTATCGTGGTCGAGCCCCTTGCCCCATGCCCATGGTATCTTCAGAGCGTAATGGAGTACGCGAAGGGTCTGTCTTAATGTTTTACAGGGGCTGGGTTTGGGGCCGCACTGCTACGCGTGCTCGGAATGTGCCAGGTGGTCGTTTTGTAGGTTACTCCAGGCATGCTTAGCTGTGTCCAGCCGCTTAGCAGCCGGACTCGAGAATTGCCTTAAAAGGCTGCTTTGTACTTCTGCCGCGAGAGCCGCTGTATGTTCCTCCGTTCGGAGGGAGCGTTCAGTGTTTCTGTTGACCGTGATGACTCCTCTAGGGCCTGGCATCTTGAGCTTGAGGTATGCGTAGTGCGGCACCGCGTTGAACTTTGCAAACGCGGTACGTCCGAGCAAGGCATGATAGCCGCTGCGGAACGAGACTATGTCGAAGATTAACTCCTCACTTCGGAAGTTATCCAGGGATACGAAGACCACTTCTAGTGTAACTGAGCCTGTACAATTGGCTTCTATACCTGGTATGACGCCTTTAAAGGTCGTCTTGGTGGGTTTAATCCTTGAGGGGTCTATGCCCATTTTGCACACTGTGTCCTGATAAAGCAGGTTTAGGCTGCTGCCGCCGTCCATCAGGACTCTGGTGAGATGAAATCCATCGACGATTGGGTCTAGAACCAATGCGGCGAACCCACCATGGCGAATGCTGGTGGGGTGGTCCCTTCGGTCAATGGTGATCGGGCAAGAGGACCATGGATTGAACTTCGGGGCAACTGGCTCCATCGCGTATACATCCCTGAGTGCACGCTTCCGCTCCATTTTGGGTATGTGCGTGGCATATATCATGTTCACCGTCCGCAACTGTGGGGGGAAACCCTTCTATCCTCTATTGTTCAACGGTCGGGTCTCTTCCTCGTCGTTGCTATGTAGCCCCTTGTCGCTGTTTTCGGCAATTAACTTGCCTGCCTGCTTGAACACCCAACAGTCCCTATTGGTGTGGTTAGCTGGTTTTTCAGGGGTGCCATGTATCTGGCACAAGCGGTCAAGAATTCGGTCCAAATTGGACGGACCCTGAGTTGTTCTTTTGAATGGCTTTTTCCATTGACTGGGTTTAGAGCCTCTGAATCCGGCATTGACTGCCGTATCCTCACTGTTATCGCCGTTAATGCGGCATTTGTTTTTGTTGCGACGCGACCTGCCACTACGGTCCTTGATATCCGGACTGCCAGAATTTTTGTTGAGGTTGTTGCTGCGTGCTAGCCAGCTGTCCTCACCCGCACAGAAGCGGGTCATGAGTGATGTAAGGGCTTCCATGGATTTCGGCCTTTCCTGTCCCAGGTGCCGGGCAAGCCACTCATCGCGGATGTTATGTTTGAAGGCCGCGAGGGCCTCGGCATCCGGACAGTCGATGATTTGGTTTTTCTTGGTTAAGAACCGTGTCCAGAATTGTGTGGCCGATTCGTCTGGCTTGTGAATTATGTGGCTTAGGTCATCTGCATCTGGTGGTCGCACGTACGTGCCTTGGAAGTTATCGAGGAATGCGGCTTCCAGGTCCTCCCAACTCCCGATTGACTCTGCTGGCAAGTTGTTAAGCCAGTGCCGGACTGGTCCTTTAAGTTTGAGTGGGAGATATTTGATGGCGTGGAGATCGTCTCCGCGGGCCATGTGGATGTGGAGGAGATAGTCCTTGATCCAGACCGCGGGGTTTGTTGTGCCATCATAAGATTCGATATTGACGGGTTTAAACCCTTCTAGGATTTGATGATCCCTTACCTCATCTGTGAAGCACAGTGGGTGTGCGGCGCCTCTGTACTGGGCGATATCGCGACAGAGCTCAAAAGAGCTTTGTCTGTTGTGTTCGGCCCGGTCGGACTTACTGTGTCCGGGGTGACGGTGATCGTCACGTATCGTGGGGCGCCCACGTGATCCATAGATCGATCTTGATTGTCTTGCCTTATCCTCCAATATGTCTCGCAGGTCCGGAGTGTTCCCCTATGGCCTTGTGCTTTTCGAGCGATGCCGGGGGACGGGTCTAGTGAAGGGCCTTGAGGCCTCGCTGTCGCGACCACGGGGTGGTCGATCAGCCGTATTGTCTCCTGGTGAAGCGGGATCATATGCCTCCACCTCTAATCGGGGGAGCAGCTTACGTTTGGGGTAGCTTTTGGAGGGGCGTTCGAGTTCATGCTCTTCGGCCGCGAGGACTTCGGTCCATCTGTCGGCTAGCATATCTTGATCAGCTCTAAGCTGCTGCTGCTTTTTCTTGAGGCTATTTGCCGTGGCCATAAGCCTGCGTTTGAAACGCTCCTGTTCGTCGAGATCCTCAGGCATGACGAATTCGTCGTCGTCGAGGCTTTCCTCGTCTCCGGAGGGAGGCATATAGTCCTCTACCTCTTCTTCGGCCGCTCTCTCATGAGGGCCGGCGTCCCCCTCCTCCTGTGCTGGATCTTGCTGGAGTGGGTTGTCTTCGGCGCTATCTGGTGTATTATTGTCTCCGGTGCCGGAATCCTCATTCTTGCTATGGCGGGATTTAGAGCGGCGCCGCTGACACCGGCACTTGGGCTGTTTCTTGGAGGGGTCATCCTCCGCTATTCCTTCGCCGTTCCCATCCTTTGGGATATCCACCATGTATATGTCGTATGAAGAGGTGGCTTTCCAGTGCCCGATGGGCGCTGGTTCTTGGTCGTCTCCGGCATCGTCGTCCATACAGTCGATGTCCTCAGAGTCGTAATCTAGCATGTCGGTTAGATCGTCGACAGTGGCTACCAAGTGGGTGGTGGGTGGGCTCTGAATTTCTTCGTCGTCCGCATCCCAACCGTCCTGGCCGCAGTCCGGCCAGGCCTCTCCTGATAACGAGAGGTACTTTAGCAAACTCAAGATGTCGCCAAAAGGTGAGCGTTGAAAGATGTCCGCCGCGGTGAACTCCATGATCGGCGCCCAATCGGATTCGACTGGAGGGGGCGCGGGAGGTCCGGAGTCCGGCAAGGAGTCCGGCACCTCGGAGTCACGAGCTTCATGGGGGACAAGATAGGTGTTCGGCTCTATCGCCGTAGAGGTTGCAGCCCCCGAGGCGGTGTCTAGCCATCCATCCTTGGTCTGCGCAGCCGGCTCCGAGTCGAAGATCGGAGCGGGTTCGAGTGCGGCCTCCAGGGTATTGTCCGGCTGCAGAGCTAAATCATGCCCATCGTGACAGTACGACACGCTCGGCTGTGGCTCGAATCCGTCGAGGATCAAGTCCCCGCGGATGTCAGCCGTGAAGTTCAAACTTCCAAATCTGACCCGACGGCCAGGGGCGTAGCCTTCGATCTGCTCTAGCTGGCCAAGCGAATTGGCCCGCAGTGCGAAGCCGCCGAATACGAAGATCTGTTCGGGGAGGAAGGTCTCACCCTGGACTGCATCGTCGTTGATGATCGAAGAAGCCATCGAGCCTATCGGTGACGACACAGAGGAACTCTCAATGAAAGCACCAATGTCGGTGTCAAAACAAGCGGATCTCGGGTAGGGGGTCCTGAACTGTGCGTCTAGGCGGATGGTAACAGGAGACGAGGGATACGATGTTTTTACCCAGGTTCGGGCCCTCTTCATGGAGGTAAAACCCTACGTCCTACTTGATTAATATTGATGATGTGGGTTACAAGAGTAGATCTACCACGAGATCAAGGAGGCTAAACCCTAGAAGCTAGCCTATGGTATGATTGTTGTTCGTCCTATGGACTAAAGCCATCCGGTTTATATAGACACCGGAGAGGGCTAGGGTTACACAGAGTCAGTTACAAAGGTAGGGGATCTACATATTCGTATCGCCAAGCTTGCCTTCCACGCCAAGGAAAGTCCCATCCGGACACGGGACGAAGTCTTCAATCTTGTATCTTCATAGTCTTGGAGTCCGGCCGATGATGATAGTTCGGCTATTCGGAAACCCCCTAGTCCGAAACTCCCTCACCAGTGCCGGGTCAAGATGGATGTCACCAATTATACTCATATGAGTATTGGAGATGTCTTCTCTAGCTATATGAGCCAAGTGCACAACAGCCGGAATCTTGAGATTGACATGGTGAAGAAGATGCACCATAAATTCGAGGTATAACCCGTTTTGTCTTGTTCCTTATCTTTTGTAATGTTAGCCCCCAAGTCTGCATGTAGTCCCCAAGGGGCGGCTTTAACCAGTATGGTTGAGCCGGCTCTTTATAGAGAAATTCTTATGGGTCTTTAAACAACAATATGCATTAGCCCCCAAGTGACATGTGTTATTGCTTGCAAAATGCTTGGGACTTAATCATATGAATCACCATATAATGAACCGTCGTAGAAAGCTCGGCAAGACATTAGCCCCCAAGTGCCAAGTACTATTGCTGGCAAAGTACTTGGGACTTTGAATACTGCATAAACAACTTACTTGATTTTATACTTGCACAGGCTACCACAAGTCAACTCGAATCTGAGGTGACCAATCTGAAGAGCCGCATTGAATTCCAAGAGTCAGAACTTGAGAAGGCCAACAGTAAGTTCGAATTTAGTGTTTCTGAACAGGAGAAACTAAAGAAAGATTTTGAGACTGAAAAGAAAACCTGGGCGGATGAAAAGACCGCATTGATAAGCCGGGCCGAAGAAGCAGAAGCGGCTCTGGAAGAAGTCACCAAAGAATTGTCTGGGTTAAAGCGCCATATTTCGCAAATGGTCGCAGCCATCTTCAGTAAGTCACCTTGTCGTTGTGTACATACCTTAAGCCGTGCAAATAGAATATACGCCAAAAATTAACTCTGCTGAGCATGCTTTGTACAGGCCCCAGAAGCTCGAATTTGAACCACAACATGCTGACAAAGCTGAAAGCTGTGTATACCTTGGTGGAACAATTGTACACCGGGTCACAATGTACACTTGCTTCGGTGGCCTTATCCAATGAGATGCCAACCCGCTTAACACGGGTCTTAAGTAAACTTTCAGTCCTTCCGCAACGGATCAACGAATTGAGACGGTCAGCTGCAAGAGCCGGAGCAGTAAATGCTCTAAGCCGGGCTAAGGCCTGGTTACCTGAATTAGATCCGGAGGATATCGCCATTGGTTATCCAAGTCTGAAGGAAGATGGCACGCCGTTTGAGGATGTGGATTTTCTTGCTTGTGTCAAAGAGGTATGCCCCGTGGCTACTCTGATAGCTACTGAAATAGATTATACCAAGTACCAGGTAGGTTATGATGAACAAAATTGAAGGATTCCGACACCTGAATATGACGTGACCAGTCTGATTCCCCCAATCCGTAAGCATACCTTTGCTCCTGAAGTTGACCCGGCTGGTCTTGTTGATGATGAAGCAGAATTTGAAGCCTTAAACAACATTGACTGGTCATCATCAACCTTCCAGGAAAAGGAGCAGAGCGCAAGCGCGTAGAGGGCTAACCCGGACACTTCCGGCCAATCTTGAAGCTGAAGCTATCATGGCGACTCAATACCTGGTGTAAAAAACATTGCAAACTATTTGGACTTAATGAGTCCTGTAATAGGGTAGAGATATCTCTGTTGTGGCCATGCCATCGTGCATGTTTTGATGCTTAACATTTTTAAGCCGCCTTGTGATATTCGTGCACATAGTTGAGCGTCATTGAAAAACTGTCCTTCAAATAAACTGCTAGGCAGGTCAAAATGAGATCAAAATAATCATAGATTAGCTGGTTGATAAAAACACAACTATAATAAAATTTTCCACTGGCCCCACCGGCTCATATGACCTGGCCGATAAGGATGAACAGCCGATATATGGATACCTAGAAAGTACATCGATGCTTAAGGGTTGGTGACTCATCAGTCGATATTGAACCGGGCTATAGACATTATATTTATAATTGTAAGCCTCAGGAAAAATCTTAAGTCAAACAATGGGGCTTCCAAAGATAACTTAAACCAAAAAGAGAAATAACAATAGCAAGGCTACTGATTCGAATACGATCAGTGAACTGTCCCAGAGGGGTAAACTAGGATTCGAATACGATCATGTAGCCCCCAATGGCTTTGGCATTGCGCCGATCAAGAGGGTACCGACAGCTGTGTTCTCTTTGGTTTGAATACGACCTATGTTTGAACAGGAAGCCCCCTAATGACCTTGAGAGTTTTTTAAAGACTCTGATTCGAATACGATCAAAGTCGGTTCCCAAATGGGGTTAAGCTATGATTCGAATACGATCAAGAAGCACCCAAGTGAGCTCGACGGTGTGCCAATCAAAAGGGTATCGAGAGCTATGTTCTCTTTGGTTCGAATAGGACCTATGTTTGAACAGGAAGCAACCTAGTGATCATAATTTGTAACAGCTAGATTCGAATACGATCGTAAGCCGGATCAGAACGGTTGAGCCGGATCAAATATGACCCGCCCCCGAGCGATCATGTGAGAAAATGATGACGATGATAATGACAAATTTACCTTGCGAGAAGGGAAAAAGGACAGAGGTCCTGCTTTATTATTTATCATAATATATACATTGGCAAAATATATACATCAGTGGAGCCTATGGCTTAAGTGTAGTAGGGCCGGAGATGAGCAATATTCCACAGCCTCTGGGTCTCCTCCTCCGACTTATGTGAGTCTTTGTGCTCTCGAACGTCAATAAGGTAATATGACCCGTTGTTCAAGTTCCTGCTGACCACAAATGGCCCTTCCCAAGGAGGGATAACTTGTGAGCATTAGTTTGATCCCGGATGAGCCGGAGCACTAAATCACCTTCCTGAAAAGATCTGGACTTAACTCGGCGGCTGTGGTAACGGCGCAAGTCCTGTTGATAAATCACCGAGCGAGCTGCCGCCAAGTTCCGATGTTCATCTAATAGATCAAGAGCATCCTGGCATGCTTGTTCATTGTCTTCCTCCACATAAGCCGCCACGCGAGGTGAATCATGACGGATGTCACTAGGGAGAACCGCCTCAGCTCCGTAGACCATGAAAAAAGGCGTATAACTTGTAGATCTCTTAGGAGTAGTATTGATGCTCCATAACACAAAAGGTAACTCCTCAACCCAACAGCCCGACGTCCATTGCAAGGGGACAAAAAGCCGGGGCTTAATGCCTTTTAGAATCTCTTGATTGGCTCGCTCGGCTTGACCATTGGACTGAGGGTGAGCCACTGATGAAACATCAAGCCGGATATGCTCACGTTGACAGAACTCCTCCATGGAGCCCTTAGACAGATTAGTGCCATTGTCAGTTATGATGTTGTGTGGAAAACCAAAACGAAATATCACCTTCTTCATGAATTGAACCGCCATGGTTGCATCACACTTGCTGACCGGCTCTGCCCCGACCCACTTTGTGAACTTATCAACTGCCACCAAGAGGTGAGTCTTTTTATCTTTGGATCTCTTAAAAGGTCCAACCATGTCAAGCCCCCAGACTGCAAACGGCCAAGTAATTGGAATCATCCTCAATTCTTGAGCCAGCACATGAGCCCGTCTTGAGAACTTCTGACAACCGTCACATTTACTGACCAGATCCTCTGCGTCAGCATGAGCTGACAGCCAATAAAACCCATGACGAAAAGCCTTAGCCACGAGGGATTTTGACCCGGTGTGATGACCGCAATCTCCTTCATGAATCTCACAGAGAATTTCTTGGCCTTCTTAAGGAGAGACGCAACGCTGGAAAGCCCCTGTAACACTGCGATGATGTAACTCTCCATTGACAATCGTCATGGACTTGGACCGTCGGGTTATCTGCCTGGCCAAGGTTTCATCCTCAGGCAATTCACCCCGTGTCATATAAGCCAGATACGATACCGTCCAGTATGGGATGATATGAAGAGCCGCCACCAACTGTGCTTCAGGGTCAGGAACAGCCAAATCTTCCTCTCTTGGTAGCCTGACAGAAGGGTTATGCAAAACATCCAACAAAGTATTAGGCGGCACAGGCTTACGCTGAGATCCCAGCCGGCTTAAAGTGTCAGCTGCCTCGTTCTTTCTACAGTCAATGTGCTCCACCTGATAACCTTTGAAGTGCCCCACAATCGCATCAACCTCCCGGCGATAAGCCGCCATGAGAGGATTCCTTTGAATCCCACTTGCCTGATACTTGCTGAGCCACTAGATCTGAGTCGCCAAAGCACCTTACCCGGCTCAAATTTATCTCTTTAGCCATCTGGAGACCATGGAGAAAGGCTTCATACTCAGCTGCATTGTTAGTACAAGGAAACATCAACCAGAGTACATAACAAAACTTATCACCCCGAGGGGAAGCCAAAATAACACGAGCCCCCGAGCCTTCCAATTGCCTAGACCCATCAAAATGAATTGTCCATTAGGTATTGTCTAGCTTTTCCTCAGGCATCTGCAGTTCTGTCCAATCATTGATGAAATCCACCAACGCTTGTGATTTAGTAGTTGTGCATGGCACATATTTTAACCCATGAGGCCCAGGCTCAATGGCCCATTTGGCGACTCGCCCTATGGCCTCTCTGTTTTGAATAATATCCCCCAAGGGGGCAGAACTAACCACAGTGATGGGATGGCCCAAGAAGTATTGCTTAAGGTTCCGGCTGGCCATGAACACCCCATAGACAAGCTTCTGCCAGTGCGGATATTTCTACTAGGACTCAATCAGTACTTCACTGATATAGTAAACCGGCCGCTGAATCGGGTGCTCTTTGCCAGCCTCCTTGCGTTCCACCACAATAGCCACATTGACAGCACGTGTGTTAGCAGCCACATACAGTAACAAGGGCTCCTTGTGAATGGGAGCAGCAAGAACCGGCGGCTCAGCCAACTGTCTCTTCAGATCTTCAAAGGCAGTATTTGCGGCGTCACTCCAAGTAAAGCTATCCATCTTATTCATCATCTGATACAGCGGCATAGCCTTCTCCCCTAACCGGCTTATGAACTGGCTTAAAGCGGCGATATGACACGCCAAACGCTGGACATCATTAATGCATGCTGGCTTGGTCAGGGAAATGATGGCTTTGATTTTCTCCGGGTTAGCTTCCATGCCTCTGTTAGAAACCAGAAAGCCCAAAAGCTTGCCTGCAAGCACACCAAAAACACACTTCGCCGGGTTAAGCATCATCTTGTAAACCCGAAGATTATCAAAGGTTTCCTTGAGATCATCAATCAAGGTTTCTTTCTCTCTAGACTTAACCACTATGTCGTCCACATAAGCATGAACATTGCGTCCAATCTGATCATGAAGACAATTCTGTACGCATCGCTGGTAAGTCGCCTGGGCACTCTTGAGCCCAAAAGGCATTGAAACATAGCAGAAGACTCCAAACGGAGTAATGAACGCCCTCTTCTCCTGGTCCTTAACAGCCATCTTGATCTGATGATAACCAGAGTAAGCATCCAGAAAGCTCAAACACTCACAACCCGCAGTAGCATCGATGATCTGATCAATATGAGGGAGAGCAAAAGGATCAACGGGAAAAGCTTTGTTTAAGTCCATGTAATCCACACACATATGCCAAGTGCCATTTTTCTTAAGAACAAGCATCGGGTTAGCCAGCCACTCTGGATGAAACACCTCAATGATGAACCCAGCCGCCAAGAGCCGGGCCACTTCCTCACCAATAGCTTTCCTTCTCTCCTCATTAAACCGCCGAAGAAATTGCTTGACCGGCTTAAACTTTGGATTGATATTAAGAGTGTGCTCAGTGAGTTCTCTCGGTACACCCGGCATGTCAGATGACTTCCATGCAAAAATGTCCCGATTCTCACGGATGAACTCGATGAGCGCGCCTTCCTATTTGGGATCCAAATTAGCACTGATACTGAACTGCTTGGATGAATCGCCTGGGACAAAATCGACAAGCCTAGTCTCCTCCACCGACTGAAACTTCATGACCGGCTCATGCTCTGTAGTTGGCTTCTTCAAAGATGTCATATCCGCCGGGTCAACATTGTCCTTGTAGAATTTTAACTCTTCCATTGTGCAGGCCGACTCAGCATAAGCCGCGTCACCCTCTTCACATTCTAGAGCCACCTTGCGGCTCCCGTGCACCATAATGGTTCCCTTATAACTCGACATTTTGAGCTGCAAGTACACATAACACGGCCGTGCCATGAACTTGGCATAAGCCGGCCGCCCAAATAGAGCATGATACGAGCTCTTGATCTGAACTACTTCAAACGTTAACTTTTCGGCCCTGGAATCATTTTCATCCCCAAGTGCTACCTCCAACTCTATCTTGTCGACCGGATACGCCGACTTACCAGGTACAACTCCATGGAAAATAGTGTTGGACTTCTTAAGGCTTTTATCAGTCAGCCGCATGCGACGGAAGGTCTCATAATAAAGGATATTGATGCTGCTGCCTCCATCCATCAACACCTTGGTGAACTTATATCCACCCACCTGAGGGGCCACGACCAGGGCTAAGTGACCCGGATTGTCAACCCGGGGAGGGTGATCCTCTCTACTCCATATGATAGGCTGCTCAGACCACCTCAAATAGTGAGGTACTGCCGGCTCAACCGCGTTCACAGCCCTCTTATTTCTGGTCCCGTTTACACAAACTCGTGGTAAACACATGGTATTGCCCATTCTTCAGCTGCTTTGGATTGCTCTGGTATCCACCTTGCTGCTGCTGCTGACTGCCCTGGCCAGCCTGTTGGTTATATCCACCTTGGTTTCCCTGGGAATTTTGAAAATTGAGATTTGACCCGCCGCCCGGGCCATGAAAGCCGCCACCACCTGAGCCGCCTGGGCCATTGTTACCGTCAAACATGTTGGAATTCTTGAACGCCTTAATAATCATGCAGTCCTTCCAAAAATGTGTAGCCGGCTTCTCCTTAGTACAGTGTCTCGGACAAGGTTCATTCAACAACTGCTCAAGTGTGGGTCCTAACCCGCCGGACCGAGGAGGCGGTCTTACCTTGCGCCGCTGGTTATGACCCTATGCATTGGTGTTAGCCACAAAATCCAAGCTACCGTCAGCCTTACGTTTGTTACCTCCTTGATTTGCCGGGTTGTGCTAAGAACTCTTGGCGTTGCCATTCCTCTTTCCCTTCCCTGTCTTATCATCATCAGACTCGGGATCCTTGGTACTATCAGAATCGGCATACTTGACCAGAGCCACCATCAGCGTGCCCATATCATTGCACTCCCGCTTGAGCCGCCCCAGCTTTTGTTTTAAAGGTAAGAAACGGAAATTCTTCTCCAACATTAAGACTGTAGAGCCAACATCCATCTTATCAGATGAATGTATTATGGCCTTAACCCGGCGTACCCATTGGATTGTAGACTCACCCTCTTCCTGCTTACAATTTGTCAGATCCACGATCAACATGGGTTGCTTGCACGTGTCTCTGAAGTTCTGGATGAACCGGCCCTTTAGCTCCGCCCATGAACTGATTGAATTAGGTGGCAGACCTTTTAACCAGGTGCGGGCGGTTCCATCCAATATCATGGTGAAGTATTTAGCCATTGCTGCGTCAGTAACCTCCAACAGCTCCATAGCCATCTCGTAGCTCTCAATCCATGCCCCAGGTTGTAAGTCGACTGTGTAATTCGGCACCTTCCTTGGTCCTTTAAAATCTTTGGGCAACCGCTCGTTACGTAGAGCCGGCACTAGACACAAGACTCCTCTAGTCCAGGTGGCTATACCTGCCTCAATAGAAGTCGCCAGGTAAGCCGGATATGGCTGATAAGCCGTCAACTAAGCCGCTTGCTCAGCCGCCCATTCAGCCTCTTTCCGTAGTCTCTCTTGCTCTACCAAGTTAACGGCCTCATGACGTGGCGGGTTACCGCCACACGGCTGGTCACGGCATCTAACATTGCTTGATACGGCCGCTGAATCCATGTGCCTGCTATAACTCGGGCTTCGTCTTGGACGAGGTGTCGAGTGGATCCTGTCTCGGCTGTATGAGTACGCCTCCTTCTGTACTAAGGTCGTCTGAAGAAGTTCCCTGACCCGGCGGGTTTCAACTGCAGTCGGAGGGTCGCCATCAATTGGGAGAGCCGCCAATCGGGTTGCTGCTGCTATCATGTTTTCCAATGGGTTGGAGTAATGACCCCGGGGTGTTGGTACATACTGGGGTGGCGCCATGTTCACACGGGGAGGTCCGATCACTGGTGACTGAAACGATGCTCCGTCCCCGGGTGTCGTAACATAGTCCGTTCCTGTGCGCAGAGGGAGCCATGGCGGGTTGCCTATCTGCGGGGTAAGCCACAGCGGGTTACTGGGCCCTGCTCCTAGCGTGTTAAAAAGATTCCGAGGGTCATAAACCGGGGGAAGTCGAGACTGAGTCTTCTGATACCTTCTCCTCATGACCTCATTAGCCGCGTTCTGGTCTTGCGTAAGTCGGAAAGCGTGCGCCTAGATCTGCTGAGCCTAAACATCCAGAGCCGCCCGCTCTGCGGTTATCCTAACATCTTCCGCTGCCAGGTCTTCCTTAGCTTGCGCCATATCCAACTTTAACTATGCCACTTCCGCATCATGACTAGCTTGATCCGCCGGGCTAACTACGGCGGTTAACAGGGTGGTCAGCTTGTCGGTGAGATCCATTAACACCTGGGCCGGTGAACGTACAGGGCCTCCTGCCCTGGCTGCCGCTGACCCGGAAGTTACGGCTGCTCTAGTTGATGAGTCTTGGATGGGTTGGGTGCCGACCATGAAGATCTCGACCCTGCTCGGCGGCTCAAGACAATCTGGAATACTGCTTCCATCGGATCAGCTGCCAAGCCCGCCATCCTGCAGTTGGTACAATGAGTCTTTCTCACCTGTGGACGACTCACCGCCAGAGTAGATGGCCGCCTTGTCACCAGAGGTAGATCCTTCAGAGAGTCCTCCGTGGATGCACCCCATGAAGGCAAGTTTCATAGCCGGCAGAGCCCGGGCGGGTCTCGCACGTTGAGCCGTCTCGACGAGGTCGGCGCAGATGTCCGGCTTAGGGCCCGGCTCACCGATCTTGCCGATGAAGATGTGGATTCCACCGAAGGGGACCCGGTACCCGTACTCAATTGAGCTGGCCTCGGGGCCCTAGCCTGCGTCATCGATGTCGAGCTTGCCATGACGACTCTTGGTCATCCGGCCCACAGCGTATCCCTTGAGCCCTTCAAAGCTGCCCTTCAAGAACTCAAATCCACCGTGCGCTGGCCCCACGGTTGGTGCCAACTGTCATGGAATTGTCACGTCAGATGTCCTAGTGAAAGGTCTTAGTCGTGGAGCCATCGCAACTAGGAAGCTTGAAGGGGTTAATAAGGATAAGAGACACGAGAGGTTTATACTAGTTCGGCCCCTTATGATGAAGGTAAAAGCCTACGTCTAGTTGTGATTGGGATTATGTATGTCTCGATGACCAGGAAGCAGAATCGCTTGACCTAGCTCTCGAGTTGTTGTTTCGTACCCTGAACCGCCGCTGGGTCGTCCCTTTATATAGTGAGGTTAATTCCCCGCCACTCTACACAGTCCCGGCCGGCTTATAGATTGTATCCAACTAGGTCTCTTAATCTTTCTTGCCTTAAAATACAAGTTACATGAACAAGGCGGTTTAACACTACGGGACTTAAGTCACCTCCGGGCCTTTGGGCCTTTACTAAGCCGCCATCTTCAAGCTTGAGCTTCTGTCTTCAAGAATGCTTGTAGGTATAACCCGGCTCCTTCTGGCGGGTCATACCTAGTAGTTATATCCCCAACACCTACTGTCATCTAGTCAAAATAAAGTCATCTCCTGAATCCTCAAGTTCGTTGACCATGTTGACAATGCTCGGCGCCACGGCGAGCACAATAAGTCGAAGGACGACAGAGAGGGCCTCGCGGGCCCTACGGATGGTTTGATACAACGACCGCTGCTCATTCAGGAAGCCAGGATCATCAAACACCTATGAGCACGTTCGAGAGACTAAGATGGCATGAAACGGTAAGGCCGCGCTTGGGAGCTCTGGTTTATTAAGATACAACTATAATTTACTCGTCATCGGAAACAACATGTAAAATATAGGCGTAATGAAACCGAGGGCCCGAGGTCTATAAGTAAAACCAGCGGGTTACATGTGTAATTTGAGAGACCAGTGTATATTTTTCTAGTCAAAATCGACCAACCAAGCGCTTTGCCCAAGACCATCTGCTTTTATTTACAAGCGTCGGCTTTACAAGTTGTTTTGATTGGAAAACAATGATCCAATCACGGCCTCAGATGATGAGTTGGTCGGAAGATCATATGGTTTCACGTCTAACCTACCCGACTTGTCGTATAGGCTATGGATGAAACATAAGACGATGAACTTCTTAAGCACGGAAACAACAGAAGAGGATGATCTTCTTAACAAGCAAATAACTGGCATTAGATCAACATGAGAAACAATACGAAGCATTATTCTCAGAAGGCGCGATGAACAGCTCGTGATGCCGCATGCCACAACATTCCAAGCTCAAATTTGCAATCAAACACAAGGCGTGGCATTACATAGACAATATTGAAAACAAACTCTTAAAATACCTTACATAAGTCAACATTCATGTGACTATGCATCTCAGCAGAGTAACTATTTACTTCTAAACTGAACACAAGAATAGGAAAAGATGACCGACGTTGCTCACAACAAAGGGTGTCCCACTTAAAAATATCTAATACATGTCTTCTGGCTAACATCAATGAGCAAAATTTGACAAGGTTTTCCAATTCCAATATATTAAACTAATGTCTTCTTGCTAACATCAATGATTAAACTTTGACAAGCTTTTCCCATTCAAAATATGTAATGCCTATGATCGTGGAACTGGCAGGGTTTTTCATCAGTTTGTCAGATGATAGTCCGGTGGCTCAAGGTGACGATGAATGATTAGAGAACCATTCGATGTATTGTGCATGATGAAGTATTATGGAGGACACAAACCATCTCAACATTTTGTGCTGTTCCACTAAAATCAAGCTGAGCATCCCTGTGGATTTCATATTTATATGCTGCAAAAAACAAAGACACATCAGCACACACATGAATATTGGCCCCAACGTCAACCCACCAATCGGTGGACTAACAAACTGAAAGTACGGTAAACAGATTACCATACCCAGATGCCCCATCATTGTTGCTTAGAATGACATAGACAGACTTGGAGTCCTGTCATGGCTTCTGGTACTTGTTTGGGCACTTTTTGCCTAGTGCACTCCACCTATTGTAGAGTTGCCTATGCTCTCTGCAGACTAGTCATCTCACCAGCGTCTACTAATACTCTGTAAAGCTTCTCGATCATTCCTTCTATAATGTAGCGCAAGCAGTGACTACTTCTTTCTTCAAAGTGGCACGACCAACTGTACCCAGTAATGCAGCAGTTTGCCTTGGACACATTGACTCCTTTTGTGTAGTTCAACTAAAATCAAAGTTGGAATAAACCCGAGCTTTAAGTTTTATATCCATGTAGGCAACAATAGGTATAAGGGAAACAATTACTGAGAAATAACGGTTGATGACTTGTACTCCCAGAAGAAAAACATCTACTGATCTACCTTATCTTAATGGGAAGCAAAGCAGGATAGTAGCAATTCTCCATCAATGTGATTCATTCATATTGACTGAGACATTATCTTAACAATGCCTTGTTTCAACATGTATAAAGAACGGCAAAGCAGAAAAGTACCGTTCGAAAAACAATGCGATTGATTCTTTTTAACAGAGATATTATCTTAACAATATCTTTGTTAAACATGTAGAAAGAACTACAAAGCAGGATAGTACCGTTCCTAAAACAATGCGAATGATTCATTTTAACAGAGGTAAAAAAGGAATCAATTACTGTCCAGTAAAGGAGGATGAAACATGCGGCCACAAAAATGGTGATCCCGCCAATCCCTAACAAGTGTTGCAATTTTGAACTAAGACTCGGTAGTTAATTCATTCTGAGAGTGGCATTGCTTAATTTTACCAACGGCATTAGATTAACACAAAATATAAAGAGTTTCAGGGGAGAGTGGGTGCACTTATAAAGGGGGTGATGCAGAGTTTTGTTATAACAAAGAAACAAGCATCATGTCTGGGTTGGAACAATTTTTGCTCACTTGATGGTAAAAGATAGCAGTTCAATAGCTTCAATTCAACATTTATCCAAAACGGTACCAATACAAGTAGCACAACATCTCAAAGCACACTGCAGCATCATGTGGATGAAGTCAGTACTAATCATTCTTGACCAATATTTGAAACAGCTCGTGAGGAGGAATTGAAAAAAATCCCAACACATATATGAAATCTCGATCTCCTTTTGTGCAGTTCCACCAAAATTAAGCAAAGTCGCCGGTGCGACATTCAAGTTGAACTGCACAAAACACTCTTAAAACATAAATGTTTCGCGTAGCGAAGCAAAATGTTGCAATATCAGTGAGTTGAATAGATATCGGCAAAAAAGGAATCAATTACTCGCAAATAAAGGAGGATGAGACATGCGGCCACAAAAATGGTAATTTCGCCAATCCCTAACAAGTGTTGCAGTTTTGAACTAAGATTCAGTAGTTAATTCTGAGAGTGGCTTTTCTTAATTTTACCAGCGGCACTAGATTAACAAAAAGCATAAACAGTTCTAGGGGAGAGTGGGCGCAACAACACCATGTGCTTCCATCTACTTATAAAGAGGGTGATGCGGAGTTTTGTTGTACCAAAGAAACAAGCATCATGTCTGGGTTGGAACAATTTTTGCTCACTTAAGTGGTAAAAGACAGTAGTTCAATAGCTTCAATTCAACATTTATCCAAAATAGTACCAATACAAGTAGCACAACACCTCAAAGCACACTGCACCATCATGTGGATGAGGCCAAGATTTGAAACAACTCGCAACAAGTTGAATAGATACCCCTATTTTAATAGAGGCAAAAAAGGAAACAATTACTTGTCGATAAAGGAGGATAAAACAAACGGCGACAAAAAGAAGCATCTAACTTATCTTGATGGAAAACAAAGTAGGAAAGTAGCATTTCTAAAACAGTTGCATTGATCCATATTAACACAGACATTCTCTTAAAACAACATTCGTTAAAAGATGTAATTTACTTTTAACAGTGGCATTGCTTCAATTTTCTGGCGGCATTCTTAGATTAACAATAGCAAAATAGTTGTATGGGAAATGGGACATGGGACATGCCAGCACCATGTGCATCCACACGTATAAATGGGTGATGCAGCGTATGTAGCCAAGCAGCATATCTGCGTTGGTCCCATATTTGTTCTCTTTGAATGTTTTTCCTATGTGAGGGAAGCAAATCTAGTCCTACACAAACTACCCAACCCCCCAGTTTCTTTCCCTTTTCAACAAAGAGATTGGTTCCTCACAGATGTGTGTACTGGGTTACCCCCTTTTTCCCTTTTTGACCAACAAAGCGGCTGGATAGCCAGTCTATACTACTTCCCTCCCTCCTTTCCTCATTAAACCATGTCCTAGATTCATGCTCCACCCCACCGCACCCTTCTTTCCTCTTTGAACCAAGACCTAGATTCGACTACAGAATCAAAAAAGATCCGCATGCAGCTAGAGCAATGACGGATTCAAAGAACCTTATAGATTAGGGTCATCGGGATGTGGCAAGGCGTGCGGCAGGAGGCCGGATCTGCCCACACTTCATACGACATCGAGGAAGAAGGGGTCAGTGGCCCTCCCGCACAGACGCTAGATGAAAGAGAACAGTGCAGCCGGCAGTGGATTTCCTCCCTCGCCAACCACGATAGAGTGAACGCTGCACCTCCTCCCCTTCCCGGTGCGATGGGATCCAGAAGCCTCCTTCACCAGCTGTGAGGGGGGAGACAAGAGGCCAATGCAGTCTTGTTTAGATCTGGTGAAGAGGGTGAGAGACTGTGAATATAGCAAACCCTAGCAATGGAACACTGAGCCTCCAGCGTGTATATATATGTGTAGTGCGGCGAGAGTGTGGAGAGTGCAAACCCTAGCGAACAAGCGCTGAGGCTCTAGCCTATATATATATACTATAGTACAGACTGAACTCCGGTGCCTTAAGTGCACCTGCTTTTGGCTATATGACAGGTGGGCCAGCCACATTTTGGGCCCACCTGTCATAAACCGAAAGGCAGGTGCACTAAGTCAATGAAGCTGCGTCCATATAGTACTCGTGTATACGACTAATATAGAGTGGAGTGGTTTTCTTGTTCTCTCCATAACAATCGTTTTAAATTGTGTAAGTACGAAACGAAACTCTTTATTTAACGTACTAGTGAAGAAAACTACTACTTTCGATGAACTAACGATTCACGCATCTTGGTCGCACTTCCTGTCCATCACGTGTGGTACACTACCCTCCCTTAAGTGAACAACCACGCATGCACCAAATTATCTGAAACATATGAGAGTGTGTACAAATAAAGACTTTTAATTTCAATTATCGGAAAGGTTTGAGAGTACATACAGTTTGCCCTCTCTAATAATTATGGTTTGTTGTATTCGGCCTAAACTTGGTTAAACTTTACAAAGTTTGACATCAATCAAATCTAATACGTGGAGTAAATAAAAATGGAGGGCTACTACGTCCATCTGGGTTTTTAGTCCACACCATTTTTTTAAACAAAGTTAATAGCTAGACAAATAAAATTACAGGGGAGCTGGAGACAAATTTGTGAGAAGGCTTAGAAATCAATACAAAACTTATGCTCTTAGTACCAACGTCGATCCTTCTTCGAGGAAACATTTGGTTCATAGCCAATTGTGTGATAAAATTGCACCAACATGAAAGACGACTGCCTCTCCAGCGCAACCAAGGTGAACTGATGAAGGATATCATCTTTGTGGGTAACAAGCAAAGAGCATTGATGGAAGACAACTTGTTTTCATTGAAAATCGATCAGCTTCACCAGCTGACGCAACCATGAGGCACAACCATGAGCATCGATAGGTCATCGTGGTGATGCATCATCCATTTGGCATCAAGTTAGGTGGGGCACCTATGAAGTTCGATAAATCCTCATTGTGGTCTGTTTCTTCTCAGTAATCAAGCTCGAGGAAGGAAGAACCACGTGGCAAAGGACAGTGAGGCGGAACAACAATGGCCATCCAATTTTGTGCAGTTCCACTAAATTGAGGAAGACATGCCCGGGTATGGAGATACACATTGTTGTTTGCAAAAATATAAAAAAGGGATATAGTGTTGTTACTTTGTTTTGGCAGTGGTACAAGATTAACAACGACATCTCAATTGTCTATAAGAATTAATGAAAAGTACACCAACAAACAGAAGCATCATGATTATCTTGATGGGGACTAAACCAGGATCCCCAAGAAAAAAAGCATTTCTTCATTTAACCAGTGATAGCACTAGATTAGCAGCAGCAATAGGAGCATATGGACAATGACCGCACAACCACCATGTACTTTTTGTTGAAACAACATGTATACCTCCACCGAGGCATAAATCAGGAATACTTTTCAAGTGGCATTTTCTCTATAATAGTAGGTGATGTTGGACCAGTCGACGAATCCTAGCTACTATACATGGGGAGCTGGGGAGTAGTCGCATAGAAGAAAACCTGCATGCAGTGACCTGGGGAGTTGGACCAGTACAAGAAGTTATACCTCAGGTGGGCGAGATGTCGCTTAGGCGGGTGGGCGGGTGCCCAGACGACGGCAGTGAACAAGGGCGTAGAGGACCTTCGTCCGTGCTAGCGCCGGCTCCGAGAGGACAAAGCGCATTGGCTTCCTCCATCGCCGACGGTGACAATGTCAACGCTGCACCTCCTCACCTCCCACAGCGGACGGGATTCGGTCGGATCTGTGACCACCGATGAGGAGAGAGATAGAGTAGACACTGTCATCTTATTTTGATATAGAGAGGGTGAGAGAGCGAGACGCAAGAAACCATATCAAACAAGAGGCTATAATGGAGTAAAATATATCTCCATAGCAGTGGTTTTAAATAGAATATGCGTGTTCTCGGAAAAAATAAACAAAAACCGACGGACAATTTTTTTAACGTACCAAGAAAGAAAACTCGATCAAAAACACGCCCCCGCTTCCAGGTCGCGAGAGTCGTCGCGCGGACACACATAGACATAGACATGCATATCCGCGTTTACGTAAAATTCCATATCCATCTCCACCACCAATCATATTTGTCCAACTAGCACATTATTTACGTTGTTTATTGTATGCAGCAATATTAACGTACAACATCTCTTGTTTGCGGGCGTCCAGACCTGCCACGCCCGCTCCTGACAAACCTGAACCCTCTTCATCACCCGCGTGCTTCCCGCCCGAAACAGTCAGTGCCGCATTCATGCCCGGCTAGAGCGGAGGCGACCTCTCACTGGCGCCGGCATTGAAGCGGTGCGCCGGCCGAGAGAGCGTCGCCCGCGCCGCTTCCTGGTGCACACGACTGCTCTGCGTTCAAAGGTCTCCATAGCCAGCCACAACATGCATGTAAAAAGTTATTGGGAGTCCGTGCTACAGCTAGATGTCCTCCCCCAACTCATCAATCACTTCCAGTAGTGCTAGTACTCCATGGCGCGATCCATCAACAAGCAGGCGGAAAGTTATCGTATACTCGGTTTGCGGTGAGTGATATGCCGAGCGACCGTGTGGAGTCGAGCCGTGGAGGAGGGTGAGACAAAAACGCGGCAGGCATGATTTAAACATTGGTTTTGCTCGATGGCGCGATCCAACGAAACAAAACATTGGTTTCTCTTTGTTTCCATTTTTTCTCTTGAAAAACGGAAACTTTCCACTCCATTTTCATTCCTACTCCAAGGTTGCCCCATTACAACATTCCATCAAATACAAAGGAAAACTAACACGCATGCTGATGCATCACAATGATTCACATATCATAGCCAATATTTACTTCACAACTAAAGACAAAAGTTGTCAGAGCGTGTACGAAATAAAAACTACTGATGGGGTCACTACAACTTAAACCAGAAACCCTAAACATGATTTAATTTCTTGGCTAGGTAGAACCTGTCGAAGGAAAGACGGCGGGCACCCTCAGATCATACGATACTTTTTTGCAGTTCCACTAAAATCGAGCTGAGCATCCCTGATGGCAAAGATATTGAAGAAGTGTGATTAGAACAATAGTACTGGCACTAGTTCATGAGACATAAACTCATCACAAGTAGAAGCCGGTAGAAGTAGAAAGATCGACATGGAGATGGAGCTACGTGGGGAGCTGCGGCAGTGGAGCAAACCGGCTCCAAAAGGAAGATGTACTACCTGGGACGTCGGGCTGTAGCTATGTGACGCCCGGATAAGTAGGCTACAGTAATCCTCGTTAATGATGCCACGTCACCTCTGTCATTGTTGTTAATCTCGGGTTAGTTCAAAAACCGATTCAAAATTCAAATTCAAAATCAAGTCAAACAATTAAAGTTTTCAAAATTCAAAACTAAAATGTTCTTAATGTGTCAAATAAATCATGGATAATATTGGTGGAGAAACAACATCTTTATAAAACAATTAAATACCCTAAAGTGATGAAAACAGTAGCAAAAACAATTAATTATACCCCTGTTATATTTTATAAAATACTAATCTATTTTAGCTAGGTGCCAAAGTTATTGTGACAGTGGTATAATTAATGTTACTATTTTAGGGGCTAATTGAATATTTTACAAAACTAAAACGATTTGGGGAAAATTAAAATAGAAAAGAATACATAAATGAAAAAGGGAAATTAATGGAAACCAAAAAAAAGGGAAACTTAATCTACTGGGCACTGTGGCCCATTAGGCAAAATGACCCAGCCCAGCCGAGCCTCTCCTCCCTCCTGTTCACGGGAGGGCGTGGCGCTCATCCACCGACGCCATAGCCAGCGATGTGCATGCGTCGGCGATCCCTCGGTCGCGTGGATGGATAAGGCCACCCAAATCCCCCTAGAGAACCCTAGCCTCGCCACTTTTCCTCTCGCTCGCTGCATCCTTCTTCCTCATGCACTAACGAGCCATCGACGCCATGGTTCTCCTTGTCTGCATGCTCCCTGTCATCCCCGCGGGCTGGAACCTTTCCAGCAGCACCTTAGCTTTCCGTCGTGTCTACTACGCCGCCGGATTGAGGTCGGGAGGCCACCACATCGACCGGATCGATGCCATCTTCTTCCTCAGTCGTCGCCACTGCTCTTCATCGATCCGTCGCCTCTGCAGCTCCTAAGCCACCAACGGGCCTCCGTGTGCCTCTGCGGTGAGCTCCTTGTCCAGTTCCCCCTCTTCTCCGGTTCGATCCATTCCATTTGTGGCCGTCCCGTGAGCTTTGTCCACCATGGCAAAAGTTCAGTGTCCGCGTACATGTGCGCCGCTGCTCCTCTGTTGCTGGTGCATGATGCTGCTGCCTTCTACCTACTGCTGCTTGCATCGGCACGCCTATGCCCTCGCTCGCTGGCCTCTGGAAGCAACCGGTTGTGCCCGGCCACGCCTTTGCGTGCACCGGCCTACGCGTGGCCTCACTCATCTGCTCCTGGACGCGCCCTTGCGCCTGCCGACGCTCGCGCGTCCGCCCGCTGCATGTACCTGCTGCTCTTGTGCTACTCCGCTGGCTGTTGCTACCTTGCTGCTGCTACTCTGCTTCCTTCGTTGGTGCTTGCCTTTGCTGCTGCTCCTAGATGCTGCTGCTTCCTCCTATTGCCGCTGCTAGCTGATGCTCCAAGCCGCTGGCTGCTTCTACTAATGGCCTTGGCTGAGGCCATGGCCGAGCACAAGCTTTGTGCTTTCTGCGTGCACAGCCACCACTGGCCGGCCCTTGCAAATTAGCTTGGGGGGATAATCACTAGTTAGTTTAACTACTAGCCAATGACAGTAGCCCCCACTATTAGTTAATATAATTTAATTGAAGTCTAAATGACCATACTCAATGACATGTGGAACCCGCTTACACTATTCACTCTTTGACTATTCAACCTTTGACTGGGTCAACCCAACCCCATGGGCCCACTGTAATACTCATAGGCTGGAGTAACACTAGGTGACAAAAGTATTTTGCTGTTTTAATTTCGAATTAAAAATAATAATCCTGAAAATTAAAAAAATCTTTTAAACTTCGAATAATCATATAAAATAAACCGTAGTTCGGATGAAAATACTTTATACATGAAAGTTACTCAGAACGACTAGACGAATCTGAATAAGCAGTCCGTTCATCCGCCACACATCCCTAGCATAGCGAACGTGCAACATTTCACCTCCGATTCATCTGTCCGGAAACGCAAAACATTGGGGATACTTTCCCGGATGTTTCCTCCTTCGTCGGTATCACCTACTACTGCGTTAGGTCACCTCTAGCACCGCGTATTGCCATGTTATGCTTTGTGATGCTTTGATTGCTCTGTTATTTATTATGTTCCCCCTCCATTACTTCTTTCTGGTAGAACTCGAGACTGCTGGCGCCCCTAGTTCAACTACGGAGTTGACGACCCCTCCTTCTTGCCAGAGCAACCAGGAAAGGCCCCCCTTTGATCACCAGATATCACCTATTCTACTCTCTACTGCTTGCATTAGAGTAGTGTAGCATGTTACTGTTTCGATTAATCCTATTCTGTTGCATAGCCTGTCATTGTTGCTACATCTGTTGATACCTTACCTCCAATCCTAAAGGCTTAGTATAGGATGCTAGTTTACCATTAGTGGCCCTACATTCTTGTCAGTCTGCCATGCTATACTATCGGGCCGTGATCACTCGGGAGGTGATCACGGCTATATACTATACATACATATACTATACAGATGGTAACTAAAGTCGAGTCAGCTCGTTGAGTACCCGCAAGTGATTCCGATGTGGGGGCTAAAGGGGCAGGTGGCTCCATCCCGGTAGAGGTGGGCCTGGGTTCCCGACGGCCCCCGACTGTTACTTTGTGGAGGAGCGGCAGGGTAGGTTGAGACCACCTAGGAGAGAGGTGGGCCCGGCCCTGGTCGGCGTTTGCGATTACTTCATAATAACACACTTAACGAGATCTTGGTATTTGATCTGAGTCTCGCCACTGGCCTATACGCACTAACCAACTACGCGGGAACAGTTATGGGCACTCGACGTCGTGGTATCAGCCGAAGCCTTCGTGATGTCTACGACTGTGCGGGGCGCGCCGGATTGGACTAGAACACCTGCTCTTGTATTAGGTAGGCTAGGTCTGCTTCATGCCGCCCTCGCAACGTGCAGGTATGCAATGGGCGATGGGCCCAGACCCCTGCGCCATAGGATTTAGACCGGCATGCTGACTTCTCTGTTTTGCCTAGGTGGGGCTGCGACGTGTTGATCTTCCGAGGCCGGGCATGACCCAAGAAAGTGTGTCCGGCCAAATGGGATCGAGCGTGTTGGGTTATGTGGTGCACCCCTGCAGAGAAGATTATCTATTTGAATAGCCATGTCCCTCGGTAAAAGGACGACCCAGAGTTGTACCTTGACCTTATGACAACTAGAACCGGATACTTAATAAAACACACCCAGACAACTTCCAGAGACAACCCGGTGATGGCTTTCCCACAGGGCAACGAGGGGAGGATCGCCGGGTAGGATTATGCTATGCGATGCTACTTGGAGGACTTCAATTTACTCTCTTCTACATGGTGCGAGACGGAGGCTGCCAGAAGCGTAGTCTTTGATAGGACTAGCTATCCCCCTCTTATTCTGGCATTCTGCAGTTCAATCCACCGATATTGCCTCTTTACACATATACCCTTGCATATGTAGTGTAGATCCTTGCTTGCGAGTACTTTGGATGAGTACTCACGATTGCTTTTCTCCCCCCTTTCCCCCCTTTCCTTTCTTCCTAGTTGTCGCAACCAGATGCTGGAGCCCAGGAGCCAGACGCCACCGTCGACGATGACTCCTACTACACCGGAGGTGCCTACTACTATGTGCAGGCCGCTGACGACGACCAGGAGTAGTTTAGGAGGATCCCAGGCAGGAGGCCTGCGCCTCTTTCGATCTGTATCCCAGTTTGTGCTAGCCATCTTATGGCAACTTGTTTAACTTATGGATGTACTCAGATATTGTAGCTTCCGCCAACTCGTTTGTGTCGAGCCCTTGTATTCAAGCCCTCGAGTCCCCTGGCTTGTAATATGATGCTTGTATGACTTATTTTTTTTAGAGTTGTGTTGTGATATCTTCCCGTGAGTCCCTGATCTTGATCGTACACATTTGCATGCATGATTAGTGTATGATTGAATCAGGGGCATCACAAGTTGGTATCAGAGCCGACTGCCTGTAGGAATCCACCTTCCACACTCCCTGGCCGAAGTTGAGTCTAGTCAATGCAAAACTTTTACTAACATGGCTGTGTGTCTTACGGACCCACGTCACCATTGGGTTGTATTAGGATCTTTTATTCCTCGACCTATACTCTGGGACTCTTATCTCTCCTCTATTCGGGTTAAATGATTTTGCTAAAAAGACTAACTTTAGGTTCTCGAAAATACTTTCTCCCGGAGAGCCCCTCCCTCCAGATGATAGCTTGCTGCACCGGAAGATTCCGAAGATACTCTTCGAGGTTTTTCCGAGAACCTTCTGCCCGTCGACCTTACAATCCCCTACCACAAATATACCCTTATGGATAACTACCTACAATTGTCATTCATTCCTTCATCCTCAGTTGCTCTTGCTATTACAAGATGCCTTAAATTGCTCTTTGTTGTTCCGAAAATCCTTTAAGCTTACTGCGTTGCAGTTCTTTACCACATGAATACCCTTATTGAAAATTCCTTGCACTTATTGAGTATCCGTTCATCCCCAGTTGTTTGTATGCTTCATAAGATACTCTGAAATACTATCCGACCTTCTGAGCATCCTCTTCAAACTATTGCTCTGCAAATACTTGTATGCTTACATTATGGATGCTCCCATATCACTAGCAATATTCACTAGTATCTTTTGACACTGTCATTTCGATCCTATTGATTCAACATGTGTGCGAATGCACACAATCATGAATCGACCCTTCTAAATTATCTTTCCGGCTCAGACGTCATTCTGAACATGAGCTGGTTCTGGACCAAACTATTTGTTGTCAATTGTGCCTCTGGTCTATCCAACTTATCCATCCTTGATCAGAGCATCTGCTTATGATCCCTTGTTTTGGAAATCATAATTCCTTTGTTATCTAAGCATCGAATTATTCAGATGTTCTATAATCTGATGCCCATGCATTCCTTCTTCCTCTGATTCAATACCGATACTCTCATCAGCTCCGTTGTGGATCGCCCGATCCATAGTTGGATTTCATCCGACATCGTCCTTCATATTCAATAACCTTATGAGCCTTTCCACGGGTATATATTGCCTTTGGTAAATTATATCCTCTACTTGGCCAACCATGCTCTACTTTCGAGCTTGTGTATTTACTTTTGAAACTTGTGGTATATGTTACTAGGATGCCCGATGGGTTAAACCTATGCCTTCCCCTAGTGCATGAGAACCCGAAAGTTTTCACAAGTCATACTCTTCCGGTGTTCTACCAGATAAAAATTCCAACATTATAGTTATATCAAAGCGAGAGGTGAATGAAATGATATGCATTAAAGTGGGAGTCGACCTTGAACTTTGTGTTCATGCCCATGAAAATGATGTAGACCGTCTCAGAAGCTTCTTGCAAAATGATTATCCAGCTGTATGATTCTTTCAGTATTCTTGAAATTGATTCCTTACAGTTATGGTTCCGACCATTCTGTCCTGATCTGATATATCTGATGGGAATCCATTCCAGTACCTCGTCTATTTTTGGCAAGGTTGAAGTATCTACTGTCATAGGTCAATGACCTGGTTCTACTTCTACAATGTTCTACCTTCGAGTATTACCCCCTGGCATCTCGGAGATGTCTTGCCATTGCACCACATCTTATTAACTTTGTTGAAGTAATGTCTTTCCTTGTCGTAATCACTCTACAGATTCTGGGTTGTTGTCAACCGAGGACACCGACTAGTGAAATTATTCGGCACTACCAATCAAATACCCCTAGTATTTTTACTAGGAAACTCTGAACTCAATCTGGTCATTCCTAGACTATTGGCTGCATCATGGTCTTGCTATCTTTGACTGTGCTACCTCGTCCTTCTCTGGTGCACAAATTCTTCAGTGTGTGAGCACGACTTTCGTCGATCTTTCAACATCATGTTGCTTGTATTGAAAGGCAACTTTGGTTCCGAGCTTGTGTCTTATATATTGATCCTATAACTTGCCAGTTTGTCATTTCCTTGCTTGTTGTCGTTGTTGTTTGATTGCATCCTATTGAAACCTCCCGGCAAATGTGTAGGATCACCTTCAACACTTTGACTTCTTCCGAGATGTCAACTGTGTAAATGATGAGAAATACCCTCCTTGCCCTCGATGATTTTTATTATCATCGACAACACCCTTGACTTCCTTTCATCGCGAACTTTTCCACATTATGAGTACAACTTGCTCTCCAGCTAGTGTTGTGTTCTGCCTTGAAGTATTACTATCTTTTATGTAGAGAATGTTGTGGGGATTGCTCCACCTCTTAGCAATCCTCGGTATGATGATACTTCTCACCATCACCATTCTTCCTTGGTCCCCGTGTTGTTTTTCACCGGGATACCAATATGCTAACGATGTTACTTGAGTTATGTACTTCTAGCAACCCTATTGCTTCGAAGTTAACAATCGACAGTTCGTTCTTAGACTGTTGGTTATTGAATCATCATTCTAACGTTGATCTTGCTGCCTAAGGCCATATTTCGGGCACACCTTTCAACTAATGATTGGTGGTGTATGTTTTCCCTCGAGAATACAACATTAAATCATTTGAATTGACAAGTGTCATATTCTTGTTCACATTATTGCGGAAATCCATCCGTTTGTAATTCTCAATGAATTGTCACTGAGCCCATCAGCCACCTCCTCCTCCTCTCCTTGGTTTACTGATGAACTCTTGTTTTGGAACTCGCTTCCATAGTTCATTTCCCGAGAATTTTTACAATGTTATCTTGTCAATTTGTGTTGTACCTTTTCTTCTCAGGCATCCCGAGTCTGAGGATTTTGACACCAATCAGATCTGAATCTCTGTCAGATATGATGGTTGGGACATATTTCCAAGAGTTATAACATTGGTCTTTATATGATCCGGTAAGGTGATGTCATGCCTAGCACACCTGGCCCGAGGCCTTATTGTTATAGAATCCTTTTCAGCAAGCCTATCCATTCTTCCATGAGGAAATGGTAAGACTTATCCTATAAGTTGTTTTCGATGAATCCTTTGTGTTTCCAAAGTTTGATCTTCACCTGAGGACCATGTCAATGCTATCTCGAAGCATGTCTATGGTACTCTGATTTTCAACAAGAACATTTGAAGCCCAATGCTAAATGTTTCTTGCTCAATTATTCAAACACCGTTGCATGGGTAATGTCATGAAATTTCTCTACCCTTACCTAAAGGTTTTTCTACATTATATCCTGTCATGGATATCATGCTCTACTTGTCCTTGGGAAGGATATACCCCTGAAGTATGTGTTTAAACACATTTTCCTTTCCATTAATTTGTTTAACCTTCCTTGTGATCCATATGATCTAAGTAGTAATGTTCTTCTGCTTTTATAAACACCTTGGTGTACAACTGTGTCAGTAAGACCCTGTTGCATTTGTCGATAGCATTCCGGTAACCACCGATGGACGACAACTTGGCCTATTGGTCCACCTCGTTCAACGAGCAGGAAAATGGTTCTCTTCGTCCCTCGCCCTTGGTACCAACGATGTAGTCAACATAACTGACCGGTTATTCTCTGACATGCCTTACTATCATGACCATGCCAGATGTCAATGCCCTTCCTTATTTTAACCCACATGGTGGGCCCATAACCCACAGTTCCACAGGATCAAAACCTGAATCTCCTGTACACCCTATTACCAAAGTTATTCCTTGAGCCTGGCTACGTATGTAATTGATAGGTCACCTTCCTAGTGATCTATTCTGGTATTAGACGCAATACTTATTCTCGTGCCCTAAAACCCTTTCACCTTCTAATTGGGAATCGAACGATTGCCTATCCGCTTGATACTTCTTACTATACCTTCTTGCTTGGCTCTCGATGTGTTTCACTTGACCAACTCGAGAGATACCCCTGTGTTCATTCATGGGTAACCCCTGATGGTTAACCCTTATAGCATTCTATCATTGTCGAACCGCCCCTTACCTATTTGAAAGTACGAGACAGACCCCGAAGAAAGGATGCGACTTTGTCAAGATGACCTGAAGTAGAGAAATAAAGACATCAACGACCGGGGTCAACTTCTTCGCAAAGAGCATGCCAGGATGAGAAGACCCGCTAGATTCGTAACCAAAACCTTTCCCCCTTTCACTACCTCTTAAATCTCGGGACGAGATTTCTTGTAGTGGAGGAGAATTGTGACGCCCGGATAAGTAGGCTACGGTAATCCCTGTTAATGATGCCACGTCACCTCTGTCACTGTAGTTAATCTTGGGTTAGTTCAAAAACTGATTCAAAATTCAAATTCAAAATCAAGTCAAACAATTAAAGTTTTCAAAAGTCAAAACTAAAAATTTCTTAATGTAACAAATAAATCATGGATAATATTGGTGGAGAAACAACATCTTTATAAAACAAAAAAATACCCTAAAGTGATGAACACAGTAGCAAAAACAATTAAATATACCCCTATTATATTTTATAAAATACTAATCTATTTTAGCTAGGTGCCAAAGTTATTGTGGCAGTGGTATAATTAATGTTACTATTTTAGGGGCTAATTGAATATTTTACAAAACTAAAACGATTTGGGAAAAATTAAAATAGAAAAGAATACATAAATGAAAAAGGGAAATAAATGGAAACCAAAAAAAGGGAAACTTAATCTACTGGGCACTGTGGCCCATTAGGCAAAATGACCCAGCCCAGCCGAGCCTCTCCTCCCTCCTGTTCACGGGGCGTGGCGCTCATCCACCGGCGCCATAGCCGGCGATGTGCACGCGTCGGCGATCCCTCGGTCGCATGGATGGATAAGGCCACCCAAACCTCCCCTGGAGAACCTTAGCCTCGCCACTTCTCCTCCCGCTCGCTGCCTCGTTCTTCCTCATGCACTGCCGAGACATCGACACCATGGTTCTCCTCGTCCGCATGCTCCCTGTCGTCCCCACGGGCTGGGACCTTTCAGCAGCGCCTTCCCTGTCCGCCGCGTCGACTACGCGCCAAATTGAGGCCGGGAGGCCACTACATCGACCGGATCAACGCCATCTTCTTCCTCGGTCGTCGCCGCTGCTCTTGATCGATCCGTCGCCTCTGCAGCTCCTAAGCCACCAACGGGCCTCCGTGTGCCTCCACGGTGAGCTCCTCGTCCGATTCCCCCTCTTCTCCGGTTCGATCCGTTCCGTTTTTGGCCGTCCCATGAGCTGTGTCCACCATGGCAAAAGTTCAGTGTCCACATACATGTGCGATGCCGCTCCTCTATTGCTGGTGCGTGTTGCTGCTGCCTTCTACCTACTTCTGGTCGCATAGGCATGCCTGTTCCCTCGCTCGCTGGCCTCTAGAAGCGACCGGTTGTGCCCGGCCACGCCTCCGCGTGCACCGGCCTACGCGTGGCCTCACCCATCTGCTCCTGGACGCGCCCCTGCGCCTGCCCACGCTCGCGCGTCCGCCCGCTGCCTGTACCTGCTGCTCTTGTGCTACTGCCGCTAGCTGTTGCTACCTTGCTGTTGCTACGCTGCTTCCTTCGTTGGTGCTTGTCGTCGCTGCTGCTCCTAGATGCTGCTGCTTCCTCCTGTTGCCACTGCTAGCTGATGCTCCAAGCCGCTGGCTGCTGCTACTAATGGCCTTGGCTGAGCCCATGGCCGAGCACAAGCTTTGTGCTTTGTGCGTGCACAGCCACCACTGGTCGGCCCTTGCAAATTATCTTGGGGGGCTAATCACTAGTTAGTTTAACTACTAGCCAATGACAGTAGACCCCACTATTAGCTAATATAATTTAATTAAAGCCTAAATGACCATAGTCAATGACACGTGGAACCCGCTTACACTATTCACTCTTTGACTATTCAACCTTTGACTGGGTCAACCCAACCCCATGGGCCCACTGTAATACTCATAGGCTGGAGTAACACTAGGTGACAAAAGTATTTTGCTGTTTTAATTTCGAATTAAAAATAAAAATCCTAAAAATTCAGAAAATCTTTTAAAGTTCGAATAATCATATAAAATAAACCGTAGCTCGAATGAAAATACTTTATACATGAAAGTTGCTCAGAACAACGAGACAAATCCAAATAAGCAGCCCGTTCATCCGCCACACATCCCTAGCATAGAGAACTAGCAACATTTCACCTCCGGTTAATCTGTCCGGAAACGTGAAACACAGGGGATACTTTCCCGGATGTTTCCTCCTTCGTCGGTATGACCTACTACTGCGTTAGGTGACCTCTAGCACCGCGTATTGCTATGTTACACTTTGTGATGCTTTGATTGCTCTGTTATTTATTATGTTCCCCCTCTATTACTTCTTTCCGGTAGAACTCAAGACTACCGGCGCCCCCAGTTCGACTACGGAATTGATGACCCCTCCTTCTTGCCAGAGCAACCAGGCAAGCCCCCCTTTGATCACCAGATATCGCCTATTCTACCCTCTACTGCTTCCATTAGAGTAGTGTAGCATGTTACTGTTTTGATTAATCCTATTTTATTGCATAGCATGTCATTGTTGCTACATCTTTTGATACCTCACCTACAATCGTAAATGCTTAGTATAGGATGCTAGTTTACCATTAGTGGCCCTACATTCTTGTCAGTATGCCATGCTATACTATCGGGCCGTGATCACTCGGGAGGTGATCACGGGTATATACTATACATACATATACTATACAGATGGTGACTAAAGTCGGGTCAGCTCGTTGAGTACCCGCAAGTGATTCCGATGTAGGGGCTGAAAAGACAGGTGGCTCCATCCCGGTAGAGGTGGGCCTAGGTTCCCGACGGCCCCCAACTGTTACTTTGTGACGGAGCGACAAGGCAGGTGGAGACCACCTAGGAGAGAGGTGGGCCTGGCCCTGGTCGCCGTTCACGATTACTTCATAATAACACACTTAATGAGATCTTGGTATTTGATCTGAGTCTGGCCACTCGCCTATAGACACTAACCAACTACGCGGGAACAATTATGGGCACTGGACGTCGTGGTATCAGCCGAAGCTTTCGTGACATCAGCGACTGAGTGGCGCGCACCGGATTGGACCGGAACGCCTGCTCTTGTATTAGGGAGGATAGGTCTGCTTCCGGCCGCCCTCGCAACGTGTAGGTGTGCAATGGGCGATGGGCCCAGACCCCTGTGCCATAGGATTTAGACCGGTGTGCTGACCTCTTTGTTGTGCCTAGGTGGGGCTGTGACGTGTTGATCTTTCGAGGCCGGGCATGACCCAAGAAAGTGTGTCCGACCAAATGGGATCGAGCGTGTTGGGTTATGTGGTGCACCCCTGCAGGGAAGTTTATCTATTCGAATAGCCGTGTCCCTCGGTAAAAGGACGACCCAGAGTTGTACTGTGACCTTATGACAACTAGAACCGGATACTTAATAAAACACACCCAGACAAGTTCCAGAGACAACCAGGTGATGGCTTTCCCACAGGGCGACGAGGGGAGGATCACCGAGTAGGATTATGCTATGTGATGCTACTTGGAGGACTTCAATCTACTCTCTTCTACATGGTGCAAGACGGAGGCTGCCAGAAGCGTAGTCTTCGATAGAACTAGCTATCCCCCTCTTATTCTGGCATTCTGCAGTTCAGTCCACCGATATTGCCTCTTTACACATATACACTTGCATATGTAGTGTAGATCCTTGCTTGCGAGTACTTTGGATGAGTACTCACGGTTGCTTTCTCCCCCTTTTCCCCCCTTTCCTTTCTTCCTAGTTGTCGCAACCAGATGCAGGAGCCCAGGAGCCAGACACCACCGTCGACAACGACTCCTACTACACTGGAGGTGCCTACTACTACGTGCAGGCCACTAACGACGACCAGGAGTAGTTTCGGAAGATCCCAGGCAGGAGGCCTACGCCTCTTTCGATCTGTATCCCAGTTTGTGCTAGCCATCATATGGCAACTTGTTTAACTTATATCTGTACTCAGATATTGTTGCTTCTGCTGACTCGTTTGTGTCGAGCACTTGTATTCGAGCCCTCGAGGCCCCTGGCTTGTAATATGATGCGTGTATGACTTATTTTATTTTTAGAGTTGTGTTGTGATATCTTCCCGTGAGTCCCTGATCTTGATCATACACATTTGCGTGCATGATTAGTGTACGATTGAATCGGGGGTGTCACAAGCTAGAAGGGCGGTTGGGATGCGGCATCAGCCCATACCGCGGTGACCCCTGATTGGGACGCAACGTCTGTGGGTTTTCTCCCTTGCCGATGTCGATCGTGCCTACGTAGAACATTGTTCCCTTCCCCCAGCTGCGGGATCAAGCCGGATATGTGACCAGCGGTGTGGCCACCGTCGTTCTATGCTTGTGAAGAGAGCAACCCAAGCAAGCAGGCTTGTAGCTTAGGCTCCTGCTACTGTATATGTAGTGGTTTTCTTTTTCTCTCCATATCAACCATTTTATATTGCATATGTGTCATTGAAGAGTGAAATGATGGTTGCTTCTTCCGACTAACTTATTTGTGATTTGACTGCTCCTTAGTGGCCCCTACATGTACCCCCCTACGTGTATGACTGTTCCTGAGTCTCACTTGAACTTATCTCTATTTTCTTGCATGACACGTAGACAGGATACGCATAGAGGAATTTTGTTACTGCACGTTGTTACGTAGTAGTACTGTACTACTAGTCCCTACTCCCTCCTTCCGGTTCACTACTGGTACTCCCTCCGTCCTGGCTTATTGGTCCCCTTTTTACTCAATTCATGGGCTCGTTTTCCTCAAAACAATTGTCTTTACCAACGTATTAATATCGAGAATGCATGCATGAACAACGAAAGATTAAACCTTGCATGCAACATTTTGACCAAGCATTGACTTATGAACATCCGCATGTAAGGGACTACAACCTCGTGTATGCATGCAACAGTCACACGTACACATGGACGCAAAAATGCAAGCGACGCCCTAATGCATGCATGTCCGAGCACACGAGGAACACACACGGTCACGCTCAAGTGCTCAACCTACACATGCATGCACACACATACTCAGCCAGGGTGAGCTAGTGACCGTATAAACACTGGAAAATGTATATATTGAGCGCAATGAGCGTATTATGAAGTCCGCTGACCGTATTTTTACAAATATAGACTGACAGATAGTGTATTTCTCTCGTTTGAAATTAAGCCATATTAACCGGAGAGGAGGCAGTATGGACTAGCATTACTTTATTGTGTCCCGTCAGCTTGCCGAACGAGGAGAAGCTTGCAGGACAGGAGAAGGTTTCACGCGATGGCTCGCAGGACAAGGAGAAACTTTTGACTAATGCAAGCTCTCCCTCTCTCAGGCAGTGGACGTGCAACAGTTAATTCGGTGTCAGATTGCCAGAAGCATATACTATACTAGTACTATTATTGTTCGACTTCCCGAAGAGGCGAACAACCAAGTGCAAAGTTTACTAGTACTAGTACTACTACTATAGTCTATAGAGGTATGTACTATACTACTAGGAACCGGATGGAGGAGCGTTTGCACTATTATTAAATTTTAAAAATGTGATAAAGCAATCTTCAACAGATTTGGTTCTCTTCGAGGGTTCTCGCATGTGATAATGGAAGTTGATTTCATGGAACACTCGCCACAATTCTCGCTTAATTCTGGCTCGTATCCTTTTACAAATAGGAGCGCTCGGTAATATTTCCTCTTTTTTGTTACTCAACATGTAAACAGGTCAGCAAACCTTGCGACACATCTTTGCGCGAGCTGTGTTTGCTGCACTTTGAATGTGGCCGAGAGCTGGCTTGATGAAACACCTCGCTTCCTACTTCTTTTTTGCCGGGTACCTCGCTTACTAGTGACCAGTGTTTTGGCTGATCATCCTAAGAATGCTTATATATGAATAAAGCTCTCTCAGTTACCCGCAAAAACGATTAAGCCAGATTAACCGGAAAGGAGGGAGTATGGACTAGCACTATTTTTTTGTGTGTCCCATCAACTCGCAGAACAAGGAGAAGCTTGCAGGACAAGGTAAAGCTCGCTTACGCCTTTTGACTAATGCAACGTACCCTCGCCTAGGCGGTGGACATGCATCAGTTCATTCGGTGTCAGATTGCCAGAGGCATACACTATAGTACCCAACTTGCAGAGTACCATCATTGTTCGACTTCACGAAGAGGCGAAGAGCCAAGCGGAAGGTATAGTAGTATGAGTAGTACTACTACTAGAACCGCATGGTGGAGCGTCTGTACTCTTATTTTTTTAATCTCTGATAAAGTACACATTTATTCGGGGGAAGGGAAGAAACCGGAAGCCCGATAGTATAGTATTAAAAAACATCGAACATGTAATGATGATATCGATCAAACATGCTCGAATATATCTTGGCCTCCGTGTGAGCCCGTCTGTGTGTTCTCGCTCCTCGTCTCTCTCAAGGAACGGCAGGCTGGCCATTTGGCCGTCAATTGAGATCGTTTTGCTCACACTCCAGTGTCAGTGATATGCCAAGAGGAGGTGCGTTGACCGAGTGGCCATACACATACTTGGTTTTGCACCTTCATACTACTCCTCCCTCCGTCACAGTTTACAGGGTGCGCTTCATTATGATGCATTTCTCTCAATGCATTTCCACCACCAGAGAGACTTTAGACGCGTTTGGTTTAATGCATAATTAATTAGGGTGTGGTAACCGCAATCAAGTCCACAATTTTCTCTCGATGTACTACGGAGTGGAGTCAATGCATGCATGTGTGTACCCAGGGTGAAAGCACTGAATTCATGTGTGTATGCATTATTTCCTCTAGTAATTGACTCCATGCAATAAGTACCAATGCTATTTTTCAGGCCGATCGCTAGTCGCCTTGGTCCCAGAGATTTTTTTGAAGCGTGCTCTATAACAGTGATGGATGGAGTAGTATGAGCGGATTCAATGAAGAGTGTATTGATGGTTGCTTCTTCCAAGCAACTTACAGTGGGAAAGGTGGGGCTTATGATTTGACTGCTCATTACTCACTATTAATGCGCTGCAACGTCCGGGCTGAGTCTCCCATGCGGTTGTGCACTACTCCCTCGGTTCTTAAATATACTCCAGAGCACAAGTGACTACATACGAAGCAAAATGAGTGAATCTACACTCTAAAATATGTCCATTTGAAATTTGTAAAAAGACAAATATTTAGGAACGAAGGAGTATAACTTTGTGCATGGCACATGGACCCGGATGCTGAAGAGGCTTCTGGCAATGCTATCAAGCTTCCAGCATTTGTTTACATAATTGACGTACTACGCAAATAATTTTCCAGCGACATGAAATTATACAATGCTCTAAGCTTTCAGCTTTTGTTTCGTGTGTCTTGCCATCGATGCTCTTTCGGAAACAATAAAAAAATAATACTGGAGATTAGAGCTAATATTTACATCACAACTGAAGACAAAGTTGTGAGAAAGTGTTAAATTAAAATGGATCCATACTTTCATTTGAAGCAACGTCCCCCAGCTCTGTCTAAATCAACAAGGCATGTTGGGAAAAAAAGTAGCTGTCTGGAGCATGCAACATTTTGATCATTTTGTGTAGTTCCACTAAAATAGAGCTAAGCGTCCCTGTTCCAAAGATATTAAGTGTGATTACAATAATAGAGGACTGCTGATGAAACAATAAACACACAAATAGAAGCCGGTCACCTTTGCAGTCTCTCTTAAGACTAACTAGTTGGAGAAGATTAGGCTCATAGTTGGATGAGGAGGATAGAGCAAAACCAATCTCCCTTTATGCAGTCACATTGAAATGTAGACACATTGCCCGTGTGACATTTTAGTACAACTGCACAAAACACTCTTAAGAAAAAAAGTGATTTGTGCAGTTCACCAAAAGGTCGCAATAGCAACGAGGTGAAATGGATAGCCCTGTTTGCAAAAAAGAGGTAGCAAGGAAACAATTACTGGCCAATAACAGTTGATGATACATGCGATGAAAAAAAAGAAGCATATTCCTTGGCCTAAGGGAAGATAACAACACGGTTGTGTTTGTCTAAAACGGTGTGAGGATGAGATTGCAATATGGAAAGTACGTCGGACGAGCTACGTTTTGGGCAAAGAACTATGGAAGATCCACATGCATGATTTTCCACGTGCAGCGACGTGGGAAGACAGGCAGTGGAGCAAGGCCGGAGGGGATACCTGGAGGTCGTCGAGATGTAACTAGGTGTGCGCTGGCGGGCGGAATCTTCCCATACTGCGGCAGCGAGCACGTGGCGTAGGCTCTACAGCGCTGGAACTTGGTCAGAGAGAACAGTGTGTACTGCAGATCGGGACGTGCTGCCTCGGCGCCGTCGAACGGAGAAACGATGCACATCCTCCCTTTTCACCGGCGGACAGGATGCGGCCGGAACAGTGACCAATGGTGTGTGTGTGTGAGAGAGAGAGAGAGGCCACCGCAGCCTTGTGTGAGATACTCTGAAGAGAGACAAACCCAGGCAGGCAGGCTCCATTGTATATAGTGGAGCGGACTACCTTTTTATCCATAAAAATCGTTTTATATTCTAGGTGTGTTGAGCGATATAACTTTATTTAAAAATAACACGCCAAAGCATAAAGTCAAACTTTGTTTCGTGCACACGTGGTACACGACCTCCGTAGGTAAACAACCGCTACACGCGTTCAAATTAGCACGTGGGCTTCCATTTCGTACAGAAATGAGCTCCACCGTGTACCAGTGCGGGTGTGGATGGGCATGAAGCGTGAGTACATGCACCTATTCTCTTCTTGTGTATGTACACTACCTATGTGGGGTTGTGTGAGAGAGATACAAACGTAGAGAGATATAGTGTGTGGGTTCGTGAGTGTTTTTTTAGGGGGGGGGGTCAATCAAAAAATGTAACATATATAATGTGTGTGAAATAGAGTCCTGGATATATCATATATATAGTGGGGGTGATCCACAAGAAGAGAGTGGAGCTATCATCCGCTTTAGGTATCCATAGAATCGAAGATAGGGATGATGTGTGTGTGTGTGTGTGTGTGTGCGTGCGTGATCGATAAAGAGTGTCATCGAATTTGTGTGTGCCCACGTCAAATATATAGAGTGGCTGGCCTACTGGAACGTGAGAGGGGACATGTGCAGTTTGTCTCTGTGGCATGGATACCTACCTACAGCGCTCGACTATCAGTGTGTTGTGGGGGGAGGCCTAGTTAACTATAGAGGTACAATGGCTGGTATATGTGTGGAGGAGGAGAGATGCCTACCTCATGTATTAAGGGAGATTGATCTAGCTCATGTATTAAGGGAGATCGATCGGCATACATGCATATGTGTAGGAGAGGAATAAGGTTGGGAGAGAGACAGAGCTAGAGTGTTGGAGGGGGTGGTAGTGGAGTTGCTTCTAACAAATGGTGGGAGAGGCTTGCTAGACAAACGGAGGGCACGCCTGCAAAACCAATAAGACAGGGGATGGATGCCTGTCTGTGCACGTGTGTGTGAGAGACGGGTCAGGAGGCATGCACGAATGATGAGGGGGGACAATATGGCTGTGGTAAGCAGACGTAACTACATACGATGATTAATCATCCTTTTTCATAGAAAGGAGAGACATAACTTGTGAAGTACATCGATCGATGGGTGGGGGGGGATAGTTAAAGTCGACCTAGGTATATGTTGGGAGATCGATCGGTATACATGCATGTATGTGTTAGAAGAAAATAAGGCACGGGGAGAAGGATAGAGAAAGGGGGATGCATCTAGGAGGTGGTGCAAGAGGCATAATATATCGAGGGGGAAGGAGTGTGCGAGTACGAGATCGATGAAAATAGTGGTGGGAGTGAGGCATGGACGATGATAAGAGAAGAGGGGAAGCTTGCGTTTGTTCTAGGAACACCTGGCTAGAGAGGCATATCGATCGATGTGTGCCGTAAAGAAGGAGAGGGGGGGCCTACACACACCATGGGTGAACGACCTAAAGTGAAAAGACGAATTTGCGCGATGGAGCTAGAGAATGCTGAGGGAGGGCTAGAGGAATGCGGGCGTGTGCATGCACGAGAGAAAGTTAGCGCTAGCTACAAAGATAAGAGGATTGTGTGGGTGTAAAAGACGAATAGACAACATAATTCATTATAAAAAGTGAATTCCGATATTTGAAGATTTTATCATAGTGTTTTAAACCGACGCATGTGTGAATATATATAACAGCGATACACATGGTGTGATTATGAACATGTTATACTACATATAATATATTTTATCTCTAGTCTTATAAAAAAGAGTTATTGATGATGGTGTGCCTACCATCCTGCAATATAGGCCGTCCGATTTATATCTGACGGATAGGAAGGAAACTATTGCAACTTTGAAAAAAGATACCCACACCCCTCTCCATATTTGCAAATTAGGCCTCCCCTTGATCATGTTGATGTTTTGTGGAATGGATGGGCATCTTGCTAGTACTACATATAATATATAGAATATTGATTATAATTTGGGCTAATGTGTGGCTTTTGCAGCTCAGGGCTAAATACTCGTCATAATGTAGGGGACGGGGCACTACACTTTGTGTGATAAACACGGTGTACGTATGGAACATGGTTTAGATTATGAATATATAGTTAGTATATCAAATGTACTATTATTTGGAATCAACATCAAGTGTATTCAAAAAATAGAATTTGAGTTCATGTAGTACAGATAGTTCATATCTATCTCTACAGTTATCATGTGGTGTGTTATTAAGGTAATACATGAATGATGGTTGAAGTTGGCAACAATCATGATTGTAGATTCTTATTGAAATACAAAAATGAATTTAAATTCAGTTTGAATTGCAGAGGTAGTATAGACATTTGGAAGGCACTAAAATGTTGGTATGAGTAGGTTACATGCATTATACAACCATCGAAAAAATTTAATTGGACATAACATGGATTCATACTCCGTCCTTCCATCTATATAGGGCGTAATGCGTTTTTGAAGACCGCCTTTGACTATTGACAATATTAATAATACATGACATGCACAATGTGAAAATTATATCATTGAAAGCTCCTTTCACACACGAATATAATAGTGTGCTTTTTGTAAGTTGCATGTCATATATTATTGCTGTAATATTTGGTCAAAGTTAGCATCGAAAAACGCATTAGGCCCTATATAGATGGAAGGAGGGAGTTGCTTTGAATAGCATTTGTATAGTAAAACGGGGCAAGACTCTCTCTTTGTGTGGTGTGAATAGTTTTATTTTTTTATTTATTTTTGGTTGAGAGAAGTGCGAATTGATTTGGTACGTACAAGTACAATATTACATGTTAGGCTTGTCAGTAAAATTCAACCCGTGCCTTGTTATATCCCGAAAATTCCAAATTCGTGCTCCCAAAACAGGCGCCTTCACAACCCGCGCCTTGTTATCCCAAAATTACAACGCGCGTGAAGACTCCCTCCAGCTGCCAAATCCCGACACACGAAATCCCCCTTCTAACCCTGAGCTAAAAGGGCCGCTAGTTCAAATCGGTGGGGGTACTTTTGTAACACACCCTACATTTTGGACAAGTGCGACCCTAAGTCATGTTTCACCCCCTCTCATCGCCTCCTTTTCGCCATTCGAAATCCCAGGCCGCCATAACATCTCCGCTCCAGCGGCGAAACCCCACCCTCCTCCATCCGCCACCTCACCGCTTCCCAGCCAGAGCCTCTTCCCTGATGTCGTCGTCCACCACAACAACTCGACATCCCTCGTCCACCTCCACGGATGAGGATCCGTCGTCCATCTCCTTGTCCCGCCAGTTCTACCGCCCCGTCCTCCACCTCCAAGGAGCTACTCCAACGATCGCCTCGTCTATTGTGGCTGCTCCATCCCCACAGTGTCGCCTTAACCTGCTCCATCGGAACAGCAGCATCCTCTCCGACTCCTACTCGGCGCCACCAAAGAGGTTGTACACTCATCGCATCTTAACTCGACCTCCCAGCGCCGATGGTGCTCTGATAACCCACAAGTGTAGGAGATAATTGTAGCCTCTTTCGATAAGAAACAGTGTCAAACCCAACGAGGAGCTAAAACTAGAAGTACTTTGTAGGTGTTGTTGGATAGGTTTGCAAAATAATAAAGAGCATGTAAATAAAAGCTAGGGGCTGTTTAGATAAAGAAGCAATAAAGTAAATATAGCGAGTGTGGAAAAGTGGTGGTAGGAGTTGTGAAATTGTCCCTCAGCAATTGACTACTTTACTAGACCGATAGCAAGTTTTATGTGGGAGAGGCATAAGCTAACATACTTTCTATTCTTGGATCATATGCACTTATGATTGGAACTCTAGCAAGCATCCGCAACTACTAAAGATCATTAAGGTAAAACCCAACCATAGCATTAAATCATCAAGTCCCTTTATCCCATACGCCACAACCCCCTTACTCGGGTTTATGCTTCTGTCACTCAAGCAACCCACTATAAGCGAATCATGAACATACTGCAACACTCTATAGCGGGAATCCCTCAAGCTTGCACGACACAGAGGGCACAATAGGTCAGCAACATAACCACAAGCAAATTAAACCAATCATAGCAATTCATCAATCACCGATAGGACAACGAAAATCTACTCAGACATCATAGGATGGCAACACATCATTGGATAATAATATGAAGCATAAAGCACCATGTTTAAGTAGAGGGTACATCGGGTTGCGGGAGAGTGGAGCGATGGATAAATATGGGGGAAGGTGATTGTCAGTGTACTAGAGTAGGGGTACCCTAGTATCCTGAACTTGTGCACGGGCAGTTGCAGCGCCGCGCGGCAAGGCTTGCCGGACGACCACCAGAGTCCTCCGTGGGCTCCTTTGGAGCCATTCAAGAACAAAGTATTCAAGATGAAGAGACAAGGCCCCGCCAAGAGGATCTTGCCGGGAAGAGACAAGGCCCCGGCAAGAGGAGCTTGCCGGGAAGGCCAACCACGGCACTTCAAGAAACTTGCCGCGACGCACCGCACGTCCCGGCAAGGTCCGGTGAGCGACAAGCTTCTGGACTCGACAAGACGACGACCCCGACAAGGTACTTGCCGGGGGCCCGCTGCCACTCTGTACCCACGCTCCAGCGCACCCACCCGCGTGTCGCCATGAAGCTTCCTCAGGGGCGCGTGGCAGGAGCCTGTGCAGCTAGGGGTACACAGTGGCAAGCAGAGATGAAGAGAAGGCCATCGTGGCAAACGGTGGCGCTCCTAACGGTCACTTTTTGCACTGTTTAGGCAACTTAGACGGGCATTCAATGACCTTGTCCCCTGCCGTCAGAGTTAGGTAGGGTGCACTGTGTCCACAGTAGCGGTAGCTGCACCTACCGCATCCTTTTCAATTTTTACCCTTCTAGTCTACGTTGCCACCTGTCAGTGACCCCTTGAAAGTATAAAAGGAGGCCCAAGCGCAACGTAGAAGGGGTTCGGCTCATTCGAAACATCAGGAACACTCTCACGCTCGGTCTGGCAGCGTCCATCGCTCCTGAGCAAGAATTCAATACACACAAACAAGCAGCTGTAGGGTTTTACGCATCCGTGCGGCCCGAAGCTGGGTAAAACTGCTCGCGTGTACTGCCTCGATCCGCTCTTTGTGCGGCCTCCGCCCCCCTCCGAACCGAAAGGGGCCCGGTCCCCATAGGTGTTGGTGGATCAGTTTCCCCAACATCTTTGGCGCACCAGGTAGGGGAGCGTCGAGATTGTGCGAACCCGATCCGGCGTGCACGCGAGCTAAATCTTCATCGTCTTCATCGACATGCCACCGAAGAAGAAGGATTCGGAGGCAGCTGTTCCGTCTGCGTCGCTTTCACCGCCTCCGGAGCAAACGGGTGGTGGAGTGGACGCCGGCGGAAGAATGGGCGTCGACGAGGGAGCACTCAGTGCGGCCAAGTCCAAGGACAAGGCGGCACAGACCTCGGCGTCCATGCGCGCACCGCGCCCCTCTCAGGAGGCGCGGGACCAGTAGCGTCATGGCGTTCGCAGCGCCATACGTCCGCTGGGCCAAGATCAAACTGGTGGTTCTCGTGGTGCTCAAGACCAACATGCACGTCAACATGCTGGCTCGAGCGAAGTACGGTCGCCTGGACGGGGCACTGCTCCTCCTAACGTGGTTAGGAGTCCGAGCACGCCCCACTCCTCGCACCGTTCACCTCCGCCGCCCACCACTCTAGCAGAAGCCTTGGCGCGAGCTCAACTGCTCCTAGACTATCCTCCGACGATGGACAAGACCGACGAATGGAGGGCCACTATCCAGAGCCTCATCGGCTTCGCCAACGGCGATACTGCGCGGCAACCAAGCACCTCGCTGCCGCGGCAGGACTGCCGTACGCGAGCCGATGGCAACAAGACCGGGGGAGGTGCGACTTCCATGCACTCTCCACTACGAAGGCCAAGATCGCCGACTCACCGGGTCCACCCCGACAGCGGCTCCACCGCGTCGTCGGACCCACGAGCTCGTCGCGACCAGCGCCAAGTTCTCCATGAACGACAACAAGAAGACGTTCGAACCCGCATCGAGCGCCGAAGTGAAGCGCGACGTCAATCCGACAAGCGCGCTGGGCCCTCTGTTGACATGCATGCGCCAGGGGAACCAGGCGATCTGCCGTATGCGGTAGGTTCTCCTGCCTTCACCCGTGAGCTGCGGCAAGTCCAGTGGCCCAGCACAAAGAATTTCAAACTAGACGTACCAGAGAAGTACGACGGCAAGACGCATCCGTCGGAGTTTCTCAGCATCTACACCATCGCGGCGCAGGCTGCCGGGGGACGGGACGACAAGATCCTTGCCAACTACTTCCCGCTGGTACTCAAGCCCAACGTCAGGTCCTGGCTCATGCACTTGCCGGACAATTCCATCTCCTCTTGGGCAGATTTATGCCATCAGTTTGTCAGCGCCTTTACAGGCGGCCACAAGCCACATGGCCAAGAAAGCGATCTTCATCTGCTCTCCCAGAAGGAAGGAGAGCCACTGCGCAAGTACATTCAGAGATTCAGTCGTGTACAACACAACATCCCAGACGTCCACCCCGCCGCGATCATCAGCGCGTTCCATCAGAACATGGGAAACCGAAGGATGAGGGAGGAGATGGCGATGTGTAAGATCAGAGACGTCAGCGAGCTTTATGCCCTGGCCGAAAAGTGTGCACGCGCTGAAGAGGGGAGGAGGCTCCCCGGAGAGAGTACAGGAGCAGGAGGATCCGACAGTGAGGATGCCGCCCCGACAAGGAAAGGACGGCGGCGGAACAACAGAAGGAAAAAGGGCAAGGAAGTGCTAGCTGTCGAGCAGTCCGGCAACGGAGGTGGCGCCAAGGAAGCTAAAGCTGGTGGCTCCGACAAGGAGGCCCAGCCTGTGGCGGCCGCCGACAAGCAGGACAGCTCCGGCAAGCGGTATTGTAAGATTCACCGCACCAAGGGTCACGATCTCCAGAACTGCAAGAAAGTCGAACAGCTTGTTGAGCAACAGAAAGATGAGTACGAGCGGCGCGACAAGGAGAAGGCCCAGGAAGGAACTGGTGGATCCGGCAAGAAACGTCCCGGCCGAGGAGGACGCGGCGGCAAGGCCAAGCAGCGGCAAGGAGACAGGCCTCCCCGCGGCCGCAACAAGGACGAAGATGACGACGATGACGAAGACATGGATGATGACGAGGCCGACGAGCAGGAATTTCAGAAAGCTACAGAGGTCCTGTGCGTTGACGGTGGCGCTTCTCTGCATACTTCGCACCGCCAACTCAAGCAGTGGATGCGGGAGGTTAATGCAGCGGAACCATCCGTAGAGTCACACAAACCTCTGAAATGGTCCAGCACGCCTATCATCTTCGACATTGAGGATCACCCTGATCGCGTAACTGCGGTCGGGTGCTTGCCGATGTTGGTTTCACCAACTATCCGCCACCTCAAGGTCACGAAGATGCTAGTTGACGGCGGGGCCGGCTTGAATCTGATCTACTCCGCGGTCCTTCAGAAACTCCAGATCCCTGACAGCGAGCTAGAAGAGACCGACACATTCCAAGGAATCAACCCGGGAAGGAGCAAGCCGAAGGGGAAGATCACGCTGCCGCTCACATTTGGCAGCGAGCTGAATTTCAGAACCGAGAGGGTCACATTTGACGTTGCCGATTTTCCATTACCCTACAATGGGATCCTTGGCCGTCCAGCGCTCGCCAAGTTTATGGCAGCCTCTCACTATGCATACAACATGCTCAAGATGCCAGGCCCGATAAGTGTCATCTCTGTCCCCGGCGACAAGAAGGATGCCCTTATCTGCGCCAACAAGATCTACCGGGACGCGGCAGCCACAGCTGATCGCAACACACTTGCCGCTGAAGCTCCCGGGGGGAAGAAGAAGACAAAATCCGGCAAGAGCTCTGATGCCCACTCCGGCAAGCGCACCTCTTCGGAGTGCTGCGCTACCGTCGAGGACGCACCATCGAGCTCCACCGGCAAGTGTAAGAAGGCAATGGCAGCTCCACCTGAGACTAAGAAGGTGTCCGCCAAGGAGGACGACACTGGTGGTACCTTCACCATCAGTGCCACGCTTGACCCCAAATAGGAAAGCGCGCTCATTGCTTTCCTGCGGGAGAATGTCGACGTGTTTGCATGGCAACCGTCTGATATCCCCGGTGTTCCCAGGAAAGTAATTGAGCACCACCTAGCCGTTTGTCCTCATGCTCGGCCCGTCAAGCAGAAAATCAGGAAGCAAGCAGTGGAGCGCCAAGAGTTCATTGCAGAAGAGATCAGGAAATTGGAAGCAGCAGGCCTTGTCAGAGGAGTGCTCCATCCCATGTGGTTGGCCAATCCTGTTGTTGTGCGCAAGGCTAACGGGAAATGGAGACTTTGTATTGACTTCACTGATGTTAATAAAGCTTGTCCCAAAGATCCATTTCCCTTGCCGCGCATTGACCAGATTGTTGACTCCACAGCTGGATGTGATTTGCTTTCATTTCTTGATGCATATTCAGGATACCATCAAATCTTCATGGCAGAGGAGGATGAGGAAAAAACCGCATTTATCACCCCTTGCGGCACATACTGTTTTGTACGGATGCCCTTTGGGTTGAAGAATGCTGGTTCAACATTTGCAAGGGTAGTCCATGTCGCTTTTGAGCCACAGATACACAGAAATGTGGAAGCCTACATGGATGATATCGTGGTCAAGAGCAAGGACAAGGCTACCCTGATCCAAGATTTAGAAGAAACTTTTGCAAATCTGCGCAAGATCAACCTCAAGCTCAACCCCGAGAAGTGCGTGTTTGGAGTCCCTTCCGGCAAGCTTCTCGGGTTCTTTGTGTCTCAGCGGGGAATTGAAGCCAACCCCGACAAGGTCAAGGCCATCGAGCAGATTGAAGCACCGAAGCGCGTCAAGGATGTGCGAAGGCTTGCCGGTTGCGTGGCTGCTCTCAGCAGGTTTATCTCTAAGTCTGCTAAGCGCGCCCTGCCGTTTTTCAAAATATTGAAAAAGGCAGGTCCAATCAAATGGACTCCGGAAACGGAGGATGCGCTGCAGGACTTGAAGAGGTACCTGTCCTCCACTCCAATACTTGTCGCACCTAAGCCACAAGAGAAGTTGCTGCTGTACCTAGCGGCAACCAATCAAGTGGTTAGTGCTGCGTTAGTAGCGGAGAGGGAGGCGGATGATGAGCCAACGACCGCGACAAGTGAATCCAGCGACAAGCAGGGGGCTTCTCCGACAAGCTCTGGTCCCGACAAAGATGAATCTGCGCAGACGTGCAAGGAGGTGTAGAAGAAGATGGTGCAGCGCCCAGTTTACTTTGTCAGCTCCCTTCTCCACGGGGCTAGGTCGAGGTACTCTGGTGTGCAAAAATTGCTTTTCGGCCTTCTCATGGCCTCGAGAAAGCTGCGCCATTACTTCCAGGCACACGAGATCACAGTTGTCACTCGCTTTTCGCTGAAGAGGATACTGCAGAATCCAGAAGCAACAGGCAGGATTGTCGAGTGGGCGTTGGAACTGTCAAGCTTTCGCCTCAAGTTTGAGAGCACTGCAACGATCTAAAGCAGGGCATTGGCAGAATTCATAGCAGAGTGCACGCCAACCCCAGACGAAGAAATTCCAGAGACAAGCATCCCCGTCAAGGAGACAAGCAAAGAGTGGCTGATGTACTTTGATGGTGCCTTCTCGCTGCAAGGCGCCGGCGCAGGCGTGCTGCTTATCGCACCCACCGGAGAGCACCTCAAGTACGTAGTTCAGATGCATTTTCCCAAGGAGCAAGCAACGAACAATACCGCAGAGTATGAAGGTTTGCTTGCTGGACTCAGAATCGCGGCAGACCTTGGGATCAACAAGCTCATTGTCAGGGGTGACTCACAGTTGGTAGTCCGCCAAGTAAACAAAAGCTATCAGAGTCCGTTGATGGAAGCACATGTTGATGAAGTAAGGAAGCTAGAAGCACACTTTGACGGCCTGCAAATCGAACACGTTCCACGAGCTCAGAATGATATTGCTGACGGCCTGTCAAAGTGCACAGCACTAAAGTTACCTGTGGAACCAGGGATTTTTGTGCTCAAGCTGACTCAACCATCCGTAACACCATCGACTGGACAGAGAAAGAAGAGGAAGTTGGTTTCTGATGACTACTTTCCGGCAGAGCTTCCCGAAGCCGCCGGAAAGAAGGTCCCCAAGATTGACGCCAAGAGTGCTGAGGAGCAGTCTGCTCCGGCGAACCTCTTGGTTTGTTCCGTTGAAGCAAACGCTCCCGACAAGTTTTGCTCCGGCAAGCTTGCCGGGGAATATCACGCTCCGTCCGAACCGCAGGTTCTTGCCGTAGAAGCGGATGTTCCCACAGCAACAGATATGCCTTTAGTCCTTGTTGTCGAGCCACAAGCTCCAGCATGGGCGCAGCAGATTGTCTGTTTCCTTCAGATAGGAGACCTTCCTGATGTGACGCCCGGATAATTAAGCTACAGCAACCCCCCTGCTAATGATGCCATGTCACTTAGATTACTGTTGCTAATCTCAGGTTAATTCAAAACCGTTTCAAAATTCAAATTCAAATTAAAAATCAAGCAGACAATAAAACTTTTCAAATAGTAAAACTAAAATGTTTAGAGTGAACCAGATATTGCATATGTAATTATAGTATTGTTTAGGGTGCCAAATTAATTATGGCATTGTTACTAGTATTAGAACTAATTTAGGGGCTAGGTTTATAGCTTGTAAAACTAAAGTAAAATAGAAACAGAAAATAAATAAAAGGAAGGGCAAAACAAAATCACATACCCCCCCC
>NC_041387.1:366722126-366722409 GCF_002162155.2 Triticum dicoccoides | reverse complement strand
CACTAAATTAATTAAAACAACAGTAAGACTAATATTTAAATGACTTTTAAATACTAAACAAATATAAAATAATTGTTTAGGGTGCCAAATTAATTATGGCATTGTTACTAGTATTAGAACTAATTTAGGGGCTAGGTTTATAGCTTGTAAAACTAAAGTAAAATAGAAACAGAAAATAAATAAAAGGAAGGGCAAAACAAAATCACATACCCCCCCCCCCCGCCAATTGGGCCAAATGGCCCAGCCGACCAGCCCAACTGGACACAACCGGCCAGCCCAGCCA
>NC_041387.1:366714264-366722086 GCF_002162155.2 Triticum dicoccoides | reverse complement strand
GTGCGCCGCCACACACACACGACGCACGAAACGCCTCAGCCCGATCCCCACTTCCCCCCTCGCTCCTGTCACTCTCTCATCTCTCCCTCCCCCCGATCCAGATCGGATCGGGGCTGGCCCCGTGGCCGTCGCCCTGTGCCGCCTCGCAGGCCCCCGCCCTCGTCCTCGCGCCCCCGTCCCCTCTCCCTCGACGACTCCTCTCGCTGCGCCGACCGCGACCGCGCCCTCGACGCCTGACGCCGCCCCGCCGCTCGATACCGGAGCCACCACGCCGGCCTCCCTCCCCGTCGTCCTCTACGTCGTCATCGTCGCCACCTCGAGCTCATTGTCGCACACCTGCAGGGCCCAGTGAGCATCGCCCCTCTCCTCTCCTCCTCTGCTTCCGTCGCCGGATCCGAGCGCGCCCGTTGTTCGTGCCATGGCATGCTGCCGTCCATGATGGCTACCGTCCTAGTGCTGCTTCGCCACCGTCGCACCCCACACGCGCTCACCCCACCGCTCTGTCATGCGCGCGCGCACTCGCGCTCCCCGCGCCCGATGCCGCGGCCTCCTTCCCCACACAGTGCCCTTGGCTGCGACCCCGCATCCCTGCGCTTGCCGGCGTACGCTCGCTGCTCCCTGTGTCGTACGCCCCCATGGCCGCCGGCGCTCGCGCCCGCGAGCCCCGTGGCTCCGCTTCACCCCCCCCCCGTTAACCCGAGCCCAGTGCACGCGCCCGTTTGGCCTCTGGGCCAATGACAAACGGGGCCCACGCCCCTGAGAACGAAAATGGATTAAAAAGAAAAGTTAAAAAAAATAATAACAATAAAATTATTCTTTAATTAATCAATTAATTAAAGAATTATTTAACTTAATTAATCATCATTAGATTAATCTAATCATTAATTAACCTAATTAACTGTTAGTTAATTAAAACAGTGTATGACATGCGGGACCCACACGTCAGATTGACCCAGTCAACTCGCTGTTGACTGCTGACGTCATGCTGACGTCATGATGACGTCAGCGTGCACTATTCTGGATAATGTTAGAATTAAATAGTTAAATAAATTCTAAAAATGATTAAAACTTTAGAAAATCATATCTTTTAATCCGTGACTCGGATTAAAATATTTTCAACATGAAAGTTGCTCAGAACGACGAGACGAATCCGGATACGCAGCCCGTTCATCCGCCGCACACCCCTAGCATACCGAACACGCAACTTTCCCCCTCCGGTTCACCGGTCCAAAAACGCGGAACACCGGGAATACTTTCCCGGATGTTTCCCCCCTTCATCGGTATCACCTAATACCGCGATTGGGCACACCTAGCATCGTTACTTGACATGTCATGCATCGATATGCATCTGTTTACTTGGTATTCATTGTTTCTTCCCCCTCTTCTCTCCGGTAGACTACGAGACCGACGCTGCTGCTGCCCAGTTCGACTACGGAGTTGACGACCCCTCTCTCTTGCCAGAGCAACCAGGCAAGCCCCCCCCCCTGATCACCAGATATCGCCTATTCTCTTCTATACTGCTTGCATTAGAGTAGTGTAGCCTGTTACTGCTTTCCGTTGATCCTATTCTGATGCATAGCCTGACATTGTTGCTACATCTGTTGATACCTTACCTGCAATCCTGAATGCTTAGTATAGGATGCTAGTTTATCATCATTGGCCCTACATTCTTGTCAGTCTGCCTTGCTATACTACTGGGCTGTGATCACTTCGGGAGGTGATCACGGGCATATACTATATACTTTACACTGTTACATTACTGGTGATACTGTTTGGAGATGGGGGCTGAAGGGGCAGGTGGCTCCATCCAGGTAGTGGTGGGCCTGAGTTCTCGACGGCCCCGGACTGTTACTTTGTGGCGGAGCGACAGGGCAGGTTGAGACCACCTAGGAGACAGGTGGACCTGGCCTTGTTCGGCATTCGCGGATACTTAACACGCTTAACGAGATCTTGGTATTTGATCTGAGTCTGGCTGCTGGCCTATACGCACTAACCATCTACGCGGGAGTAGTTATGGGTATCCCGGCGTCGTGGTATCAGCCGAAGCACTTCAGACGTCAGCGACTGAGCGGCGCGCGCCGGATTGGACTGGAACGCCACTAGGCTAGGTCTGCTTCCGGCCGCGTTCGCAACGTGCAGGTGTGCATTGGGCGATGGGCCCAGACCCCTGTGCGCTTAGGTTTAGACCGGCGTGCTGGCCTCTCTGTTGAGCCTAGGTAGGGCTGCGACGTGTTGATCTTCCGCGGCCGGGCATGACCCAGGAAAGTGTGTCCGGCCAAATGGGATCGAGCGTGTTGGGCTATGTGGTGCACCCCTGCAGGGAAGTTAATCTATTCGAATAGCCGTGATCTTCGGTAACATGACGACTTGGAGTTGTACCTTGACCTTATGACAACTAGAACCGGATACTTAATAAAACACACCCTTCCAAGTTCCACAGACAACCCGGTGATCGCTTTTCTACAGGGCGACGAGGAGAGGATCGCCGGGTAGGATTATGCTATGCGATGCGACTGGAGATGCGCTTGGAGATGCTACCCTGATATGCTACTTGGAGATGCTACTTGGAGGACTTCAATCTACTCTCTTCTACATGCTGCAAGACGGAGGCTGCCAGAAGCGTAGTCTTCGACAGGATTAGCTATCCCCCTCTTATTCTGGCATTCTGCAGTTCAGTCCACTGATATGGCCTCCTTACACATATACCCATGCATATGTAGTGTAGTTCCTTGCTTGCGAGTACTTTGGATGAGTACTCACGGTTGCTTTCTCCCCCCTTTTTTCCCCTTTCCTTTCTTTCTGGTTGTCGCAACCAGATGCTAGAGTCCAGGAGCCAGGAGCCAGCATCGACGACGACTACTACATTGGAGGTGCCTACTACTACGTGTAGGCTGACGACGACGACCAGGAGTAGTTAGGAGGATCCCAGGCAGGAGGCCTGCGCCTCTTTCGATCTGTATCCCAGTTTGTGCTAGCCATCTTATGGCAACTTGTTTAACTTATGTCTGTACTCAGATATTGTTGCTTCCGCTGACTCATCTATGATCGAGCACTTGTATTCGAGCCCTCGAGGCCCCTGGCTTGTATTATGATGCTTGTATGACTTATTTTATTTGTAGAGTTGTGTTGTGATATCTTCCCGTGAGTCCCTGATCTTGATCGTACACAGTTGCGTGCATGATTAGTGTACGATTGAATCGGGGGCGTCACAAGTTGGTATCAGAGCCGACTGCCTGTAGGAATCCCCCTTTCCAACTCCTTGGCCAAAGTCGAGTCTAGTCGTTGAAAAACTTTTACCAACATGGCTGTGTGGCCCATGGGCCCACGTCGCCATCGGGAGGTATTAGGATCTTTTATTCCTCGACCTTTACTCTGGGATTCTGAACCCTCTTCTATTCGGGTTAAACAATTTTTACTAAAAACTAACTTTAGGTTCTCGAAAATACTTTCTCCCGGAGAGCCCCTTCAGTCCAGATGGTCACCGACTGCACCAGAAGATTTCGGAGATACTCTTTGATATTCTCTCGAGACTTTGTGCCCATCACTTTTGCTATTCCCGACCACCGATAAATCCTTATGGATAACTACTTACACTTGCCATTCTTACGATCATTCCCCATTGTTCTTGTTATTACAAGATACCCGAAGTTTTCTCTATTGTTCCGAGAATACTTCGTGCCTGCTGCCTAGCAGTTCTTTGCCACATGAATACCCCTTCAAATAAATCCCCGCACTTGTCAAGTATCCGCTCATCCCCAGTTGTTCATGAGTTTCACAAAAGTCTTCAAAATACTATTCGATCTTTCGAAAATCCTCTGGAGCCTTTGGCTCTTGAAATTCTTGCTTGCTCGCATTATGGTTAATCCCATAAGTCTCGTAGTCTTAATGACATTCCTTGTCATTATCATTTTGAGTCTGTTGACTCAATATGTTTGCGAATGCCCGCAATCATCATTGATCCTTATAAATTACTTCTCCGGCTAAGCTGCCATTCTTTTAACTCGAATTGGTTCTCGACCAATCCAATTGTCGTTGATTGTACCCTAAGGCTATTCAACTTGTCCATCCCTAAACAGAGCATTGCTTCTGATCCCTTGATTTGGAAATCATAATTCCTTTGCATTTGACAATTGAATTAGTTAGTTGTTTCTATAATCTGATCTCCTTGCATTCTTCTTCCTCTAGTTGAGTACCGATACTCGTATCAGATCCTTTGTGGACCATCAAGTCCTTTGTTGGATTGTTATCCGACAGTGTCCTTCACATTTGATCACCTTGTGAGTTCTTCCCCTGATACATAATGCCTTTGTTAAGTTGTATCCTCTGCTTGGTCAACCATGCTCTGCCTTCGAGCTTGAGTTAATTATTTCTAAAGATTCCGGTATATGATTCCAAGAAGCCCCTATGGGTTGAACATATGCCTTCACTAAACTGTGTGAACCCGAAAGTTTTCACGAATCATACTCTTCTGGTGCTTCGCCAGATAAAATTTCAACACTGCAACTTCATCGAACGTGAGAAGTGAATGAAAGGTTATGCATTGGAGAAGTGGGAGTCGACCTTGAACTTGTGTTCATGCCCATGGACACGATGTAGATCTTATCATTAAAGCTTCTCTTAAATTAATTATTCCTTTGGTATAAGTTCATCTTATATCAGGGATCTGGCCTTTTGCAATCCTGGTTCCGACCATGTTCTCTTTTAAAAACCATTTCTCGTGCAAGTTTTAACACTTGTCTTCTGTAGAGTAATACCCCCCGTCCAACCTCTACTTTGATATGTCATCGAGTATTACCCCCTGGTATCTCGAGATTATCTTGGAAATGCATAACTTCTTATGAGTTCTTCATCAAGTGCTACCTTCCCACTGATTCCAATTTTTCACGGGCTCTGAGTTATAGAACACTCAAAGACACCGATAACTGAACCGAGTCCGCTCTACGGTTCAACAACTCTTCAGTAAGCTTCTATAAGTACGAGTTTGTTACCCGATCACGCCATTCCTAGCCTGTTTGGCTATATCATTGTCGTGACGATTCTAACGGTGCTACCTGGTCCTTATTCTCGGAGCACCAATTTTCGATGATGAACTAACCTTACGTCGAATTTCCTCGTCATACCCTTTCACCTTAAACAACAAGCTTGAGTTCGAGTTTGTGTCGTAACTGTGGTTCCAATAACCTCTTGCTTCATCATTCCTTTGACTTGATGTCGTCGCTGATTGACTACATCTGCATGAAATCTCTCGACAATTGTGTCGTGATCATCATCAACCTTATGAGCTCTTCCAGGAATTCAATTGAATTCATGATGGGTAATACCATCCTTGCCCCTCGATGATTCCTATTCTCATCGACCACTTTATTGCCTTCCGTTCATCACAACTTGTTCGTGTTTTGTGTAAACCTTGAGATCACTGCTACCCAGCAGTTGATCTTCCTTACCTCGGAAGTATTACCATCTCTTTTTGTCAAGAATGTGGTGAGAATTTCACCACCTCTTAATAATTCTTGATATCATAATACTTCTTGCCATCTTCGTTCATTCCTTGGTCCCCGTATGGTTTTCAACCGGAATACTGACATGGAGCTAAGACGTGTGAATTCAAAACTTCTAACAACCCTATTGCTTTGAAGTGAATGGGCGATAGTTCATTCTAAGTCTTTCGATAATTGAATCACCATTCTAACATTGGCCGTGCAACCCAACCCATATTTCGGGTGCACCGTTCAACCAATGTTTAATTATGTATGTTTTCCTGGAGCAAATCCCATAATATCATTTGATCCAACAAATGTCATCTTCTTGTTCACATTATCGTGGAAATCCATCTGTTTGGAATTCTCGATGAATGGTCGCTGAGCCCATCAGCCACCTTCTCATCCCCTCCTTGGTTTAATGATGAACTATTGCTTCAGAAACCCGCTCCCATAGTTCATTTCTCGAGAATCTTGCAATGTCATTTTGTCAGTTTGTGTTGCACCTTTTCCTCTCGGACCCCCTGAGTTTGAGGTATCATGACACCAATCGGATCTGAACCTCGGTCAGATATGATGGTTGGGGCATATTTCCAAGAGTTATAACATTGGTCTATGTATGACCTGGTAAGGTGATGACATGCCTAGCACCCCCGGCCGGAGGACCTATTATTATAGTTTCCTTTCTGGCAAGGTTAACCATTCTTCCATGAGGAAATTGTAAAGACTTACTCTATAAGTTATTTCTGATGGATCCTTTGTGTTCCCAAAGTCTGACCTTTGCTCGAAGACCATGTCGATGCTACCTCGAAGCATGTCAATGGTACTCCGATTTTCAACAGGAACATTTGAAGGACGATGCTAAATTTTGTTTATCATTTATCCTATAACCGTTGTATGGGTAATATCATGAGATTCCTCCCCCCCTTACCTAAATGGTTGTCTACTTTATATCCTGTCATGGATATCTTGCTCTGCTTGTCCTTGGGAAGGATATACCCCTGAATTATGTGTTTTAACACATTTTCCTTTCCATTGTTCTGTTTAATCTGATAATCATATTTTCCTTCCATTGGTTTGTTTGAACCTTTTCTATGATCTATATGATATAAGCAGTAATAATCCACTGCTTGTGCAAACACCTCGTGGTACAACTCTGTCAGTAAGACCCTATTACTATTGTTGATGACATTCCGGTAGCCACCGATGGACAAGAACCTTTCCTATTGGTCCGCCTCGTTCAACGAGCAGGAAAGTGGTTCTCTTCGTCCCTCGCCCTCGGTACCAACGTTGATGCCGACATAACTGACATGGTACTCTCCGACATGCCTTGCTATCATGACCGTGAAAGATCTCACTGCTCCTAAAAAAACACATGGTGGGCCCATAACCCACAGTTCAACAGGATCGAAACCTGACTGTCCTGTACACCCCCTATTCCCAAAGTTATTCCTCGCGCGTGGACTCGTATGTAATCCACGGGCCACTGTCCTAGTGATCTATACTGGTATCAGACGCAATACTTACTCTCGCTACTCTGAACCCCTTTCTCACTCTGGTTCAGGCTTCGAGCAACTATCTATCCGCTTGGAGCCTATTATGGTACCTTCGTACCTTACTCTCGAGGTATTTCATATGTTCAACTCGAGAGATAATCTTATACTAATTCATGGGTTAACCCCAGATTGTTTCCCTCAAAAGCATTATGTCGTAGTGAGCTGCCCCTTATCTTTTCGTAAGTACGATGGAGTTCCCGAAGAAATGATGACAAGTTTATCATGATGCATCGGAATAAAGGATTGAAGACACCAGCGAAAGGGATTAACTTCTTCGAGAAGATCCGTTAGAATATCGTAACCAGAACTTTCCCCTTACTACCCTCTTAAATCTCGGGACGAGATTTCTTGTAGTGGAGGAGAATTGTGACGCCCGGATAATTAAGCTACAGCAACCCCCCTGCTAATGATGCCACGTCACTTCGATTACTGTTGCTAATCTCGGGTTAATTCAAAACTGTTTCAAAATTCAAATTCAAATTAAAAATCAAGCAGACAATAAAACTTTTCAAATAGTAAAACTAAAATGTTTAGAGTGAACCAGATATTGCATAGGTAATTATAGTGGAGACAATGTCTTTTTTTTATATAAAATAGTTCACTTCACTAAATTAATTAAAACAACAGTAAGACTAATATTTAAATGACTTTTAAATACTAAACAAATATAAAATAATTGTTTAGGGTGCCAAATTAATTATGGCATTGTTACTAGTATTAGAACTAATTTAGGGGCTAGGTTTATAGCTTGTAAAACTAAAGTAAAATAGAAATAGAAAATAAATAAAA
>NC_041387.1:366712986-366713726 GCF_002162155.2 Triticum dicoccoides | reverse complement strand
CGGCCAGCCCAACCACCCCGCTCTAACCCTAGCCCTCACCTCTCGCTCCCTTCATTCCCTCCCGTGCGCCGCCACACACACACGACGCACGAAACGCCTCAGCCCGATCCCCACTTCCCCCCTCGCTCCTCTCACTCCCTCATCTCTCCCTCCCCCCGATCCAGATCGGATCGGGGCTGGCCCCGTGGCCGTCGCCCTGTGCCGCCTCGCAGGCCCCCGCCCTCGTCCTCGCGCCCCCGTCCCCTCTCCCTCGACGACTCCTCTCGCTGCGCCGACCGCGACCGCGCCCTCGACGCCCGACGCCGCCCCGCCGCTCGATGCCGGAGCCACCATGCCGGCCTTCCTCCCCGTCGTCCTCTACGTCGTCATCGTCTCCATCTCGAGCTCATTGTCGCACACCTGCAGGGCCCAGTGAGCATCGCCCCTCTCCTCTCCTCCTCTGCTTCCGTCGCCGGATCCGAGCGCGCCCGTCGTTCGTGCCGTGGCATGCTGCCGTCCATGATGGCTACCGTCCTAGTGCTGCTTCGCCACCGTCGCACCCCACACGCGCTCACCCCACCGCTCTGTCATGCGCGCGCGCACTCGCGCTCCCCGCGCCCGATGCCGCGGCCTCCTTCCCAACACAGTACCCTTGGCTGCGACCCCGCATCCCTGCGCTTGCCGGCGTACGCTCGCTGCTCCCTGTGCCGTACGCCCCCATGGCCGCCGGCGCTCGCGCCCACGAGCCCCGTGGCTCCGCT
>NC_041387.1:366696298-366712891 GCF_002162155.2 Triticum dicoccoides | reverse complement strand
CCCGAGCCCAGTGCACCGCGCCCGTTTGGCCTCTGGGCCAATGACAAACGGGGCCCACGCCCCTGAGAACGAAAATGGATTAAAAAGAAAAGTTAAAAAAAATTAATAACAATAAAATTATATATTAATTAACCAATTAATTAAAGAATTATTTAACTTAATTAATCATAATTAGATTAATCTAATCATTAATTAACCTAATTAACTGTTAGTTAATTAAAACAGTGTATGACATGCGGGACCCACACGTCAGATTGACCCAGTAAACTCCCTGTTGACTGCTGACGTCATGCTGACGTCATGATGACGCCAGCGTGCACTATTCTGGATAATGTTAGAATTAAATAGTTAAATAAATTCTAAAAATGATTAAAACTTTAGAAAATCATATCTTTTAATCCGTAACTCGGATTAAAATATTTTCAACATGAAAGTTGCTCAGAACGACGAGACGAATCCGGATACGCAGCCCGTTCATCCGCCGCACACCCCTAGCATACCGAACACGCAACTTTCCCCCTCCGGTTCACCGGTCCGAAAACGCGGAACACCGGGAATACTTTCCCGGATGTTTTCCCCCTTCGTCGGTATCACCTACTACCGTGATTGGGCACACCTAGCATCGTTACTTGACATGTCGTGCATCGATATGCATCTGTTTACTTGGTATTCACTGTTTCTTCCCCCTCTTCTCTCCGGTAGACTACGAGACCGACGCTGCTGCTGCCCAGTTCGACTACGGAGTTGACGACCCCTCTCTCTTGCCAGAGCAACCAGGCAAGCCCCCCCCCCCTTGATCACCAGATATCGCCTATTCTCTTCTATACTGCTTGCATTAGAGTAGTGTAGCCTGTTACTGCTTTCCGTTGATCCTATTCTGATGCATAGCCTGACATTGTTGCTACATCTGTTGATACCTTACCTGCAATCCTAAATGCTTAGTATAGGATGCTAGTTTATCATCATTGGCCCTACATTCTTGTTAGTCTGCCTTGCTATACTACTGGGCTGTGATCACTTCGGGAGGTGATCACGAGCATATACTATATACTTTACACTGTTACATTACTGGTGATACTGTTTGGAGATGGGGGCTAAAGGGGCAGGTGGCTCCATCCAGGTAGTGGTGGGCCTGAGTTCCCGACGGCCCCCGACTGTTACTTTGTGGCGGAGCGACAGGGCAGGTTGAGACCACCTAGGAGACAGGTGGACATGGCCTTGTTCGGCATTTGCGGATACTTAACACGCTTAACGAGATCTTGGTATTTGATCTGAGTCTGGCTACTGCCTATACGCACTAACCATCTACGCGGGAGTAGTTATGGGTATCCCGGCGTCGTGGTATCAGCCGAAGCACTTCAGACGTCAGCGACTGAGCGGCGCGCGCCGGATTAGACTGGAACGCCACTAGGCTAGGTCTGCTTCCGGCCGCGTTCGCAACGTGCAGGTGTGCATTGGGCGATGGGCCCAGACCCCTGTGCGCTTAGGTTTAGACCGGCGTGCTGGCTTCTCTGTTGAGCCTAGGTAGGGCTGCGACGTGTTGATCTTCCGCGGCCGGGCATGACCCAGGAAAGTGTGTCCGGCCAAATGGGATCGAGCGTGTTGGGCTATGTGGTGCACCCCTGCAGGGAAGTTAATCTATTCGAATAGCCGTGATCTTCGGTAACAGGACGACTTGGAGTTGTACCTTGACCTTATGACAACTAGAACCGGATACTTAATAAAACACACCCTTCCAAGTTCCACAGACAACCCGGTGATCGCTTTTCTACAGGGCGACGAGGAGAGGATCGCCGGGTAGGATTATGCTATGCGATGCGACTGGAGATGCGCTTGGAGATGCTACCTGGATATGCTACATGGAGATGCTACTTGGAGGACTTCAATCTACTCTCTTCTACATGCTGCAAGACGGAGGCTGCCAGAAGCGTAGTCTTCGACAGGATTAGCTATCCCCCTCTTATTCTGGCATTCTGCAGTTCATTCCACTGATATGGCCTCCTTACACATATACCCATGCATATGTAGTGTAGTTCCTTGCTTGCGAGTACTTTGGATGAGTACTCACGGTTGCTTTCTCCCCCCTTTTTTCCCCTTTCCTTTCTTTCTGGTTGTCGCAACCAGATGCTGGAGTCCAGGAGCCAGGAGCCAGCGTCGACGACGACTACTACATTGGAGGTGCCTACTACTACGTGCAGGCTGACGACGACGACCAGGAGTAGTTAGGAGGATCCCAGGCAGGAGGCCTGCGCCTCTTTCGATCTGTATCCCAGTTTGTACTAGCAATCTTATGGCAACTTGTTTAACTTATGTTTGTACTCAGATATTGTTGCTTCCGCTGACTCGTCTATGATCGAGCACTTGTATTCGAGCCCTCGAGGCCCCTGGCTTGTATTATGATGCTTGTATGACTTATTTTATTTGTAGAGTTGTGTTGTGATATCTTCCCGTGAGTCCCTGATCTTGATCGTACACAGTTGCGTGCATGATTAGTGTACGATTGAATCGGGGGCGTCACACCCGAAGAGCAAGAAGAAGCTGAAAAAGTAGCCCGGCAGTCAAGTATGTACAAGTTTGTCGACAACACACTGTACAGAATAAGACTCAACGGTGTGAAATTGAAGTGCATTCGCCGGGAAGATGGACAACAGCTGTTGGCAGAGATACATGGAGGCATATGTGGTCACCCCATTGGCGCAAGAGCACTTGCCGGCAAAGCATTCTGACAAGGTTTCTTCTGGCCGACAGCCCTCCAGGATGCAACTGCACAAGTAACCAAGTGTGAAGCGTGCCAGTTCCATTCCAAACAGATACACCAGCCAGCTCAAGCTCTCCAGACGATCCCTTTATCCTGGCCATTTTCGGTCTGGGGGCTCGACATCCTCGGCCCCTTTCCCCGAGCTGTCGGGGGCTTTGAGTTCTTGTATGTTGCAATCGACAAGTTCACAAAGTGGCTGGAAGTGGAACCAGTGAGGAAGGTGACAGGACAGTCAGCAGTCAAGTTCTTCAGGTCGATTGTTTGCCGTTTCGGGATCCCTAACAGGATCATCACCGACAACGGCACGCAATTTACGAGCCGCACCTTCATGCAGTACGTCCAAGATCTTGGCGCCAAGGTCTGCTTCGCTTCTGTTGCTCACTCGAGAAGCAACGGTCAAGCGGAGAGGGCAAACGCTGAAGTGCTGCGGGGACTCAAGACCAGAACTTCCGACAGGCTGCACAAATGCGGAAAAAACTGGATCGAGGAGTTGCCGGTGGTTCTTTGGTCGATCAGGACGATGCCAAATCGAGCCACTGGCCAGACACCCTTCGCTCTAGTCTACGGAGCGGAGGCAGTTCTCCCCACGGAACTCGTTTACGGGTCGCCTCGAGTGCTCGCTTATGATGAGCTCGAGCAAGAGCAGCAGCGACAAGATGACGCACTGCTCCTTGAGGAAGACCGTCTTCAGGCTGCTGTGCGAGCCGCTCGCTACCAGCAAGCTTTGCGTCGCTACCAAAGCCGCAAAGTTAAGGCCAGAAGCTTTGAGGAAGGCGACCTTGTTCTTCGGCGTGTTCAGTCCGCCAAGAATTCCAACAAGTTGACGCCGAAGTGGGAAGGCCCTTATCGGGTGAAACGAGTCACTAGGCCCGGCGCTGTCCGCCTTGAGACCGAAGATGGCATTCCGGTGAGCAACTCTTGGAACATAGAACATCTTCGTAAGTTTTACCCGTAGGGCATGGTTGCCGGAAGCTTTTCCAGCAACCACCTTTTGTACAAGTCTTGCCGCTGTTGCATGTAATCCTTTGTACAAAGCCGGGCGCAGACCCCGTGCACCAGTAAAGTTCATGTGCCCCGCACATCTTGTCAGTTTTTTATGCTATAATCCTTTTTCGCGTATGTTATCTGACACTTTGTGCAGCACCAAACCCCGGTAAGCAATAACGAGCCCAAGGCTCCATATCAATACTTTATTTCTCTGTTTCTTTCTCAAAAGAAGGAAGGTTCCCTCGCCCACAAGGTTTACCAGGGGGGGGGAGGACAAGATAATGGTGTGGACCAGGCCATTCAGGAAAGTTTCTCCTTGCCAGGAAGCAGACGACAGAAAAGCTAAGTTGCTAAAGTTTGAGCAATCAGTTTTTTAAGTTTTTGAGTTATTTTCCTTGAACGACCGTGCTTTGTATGGAAAACCTGTGCACGGAGGAACCAACTCGTAGCTAGCTGCGCCCTTACTTTGTTTCGAGTCCGCTCAACAACTTAAGTGAGCTGCAACTAGTTGCGACAAGGTTGCTTGTCGGTAGCGACCCCGCCAGCAGGCTGCTGAAGTTCCGCACTCGGCGCTCGCGGCAAGGGTGCCTGCACCGGCAAGTTTCCCTAGAAAGCGTAGGGCAGAACCATACAAAGCCAAGAGTCGAGTAAAGGAAGTAACACAGCAATTTTTTGCCTAAGATAGAGTTATATTACAAAAATAACTTGTCGCGCCTCTAATAAAGTGTTCCCATGACATGAATGGCAGCGACAAGAAAAGAAGAAAACGGACGGCCTAAGCTCCGCGACTGCCGTCAACCCTTTTGACCTCGTTCACCCTGTCCACAATGGGTGCGACGAGGGCCTTAAGTGCCTCAAGATCAGCATCCGCCGGCAGCCTCTTGAGGACGTTGGTGAGGTTGAGGCCCGGATTGCGGAAGGCCACCTTCACCAGCACCTTCTCCAGAACTCCGGCACAAATCGAGCGTGACTCGTCGGCCAACTGCTTTGGGATCTGTTCCCGGAGTTGCTGGAGCGCCGCCGCCACGCCTTTGAAGAACAGAGTGAGCTTGGCGCTGGGTTGGAGGTTCTCGTCGGAGGAGTACCCGAAGCCTTCCACCCCCAATTGCACCAGCTCCTCTTCGATGACTGCAGCAATGTTCACGAGGCCCTCCGTCCAGAGCGCCACAGTATCTCTGAGAAGATTCTGGGTTTCGGTGGCCCTCGCTAGCAGCGCCTCGTTGGCCTTGATGTCCTTCTTCAAGTCCGCCTCCCGTTTCTTGGCGCCGTCCAACGTCTCCGTCAGGGTGGCCAGCTTCAGCTCCAGATCAGCATTGGAATCCTTGGTGGCGCGCAGCTCTTTGCCCTTCTCGGAGAGTTAGCCCTGCAGCTCACCGTGGGCAAGGGCGTCCTTCTCGCGCTCCCTCTTGAGCGCGGCAAGCTCTTCGCCACCCACCTTCAGATCAGCCTCCAGCTGCGCCACCTTTACTTCCAATTCCTTCTTGGCGGTCTCTGCAGCCGCAGCCGCATCCTTTGCCTCCTGGAGCGACCCGCCAAGTGCCCGTTCGCGCGCGACAAGCTCCTCTTCGTGGCTGTCGAGGTTCACTTTCTGCTGAGCCAGCTCGCCTTCTCGCGCGTACAGCTTCTCGCCGGTGAGCCGCTGCTGCTCTTCAGCTTCGGCCTTCTCGAGGAGAAAGGCCTTCCGCTCCTCAGCAAGCTGCTCCTGCTCCTCCGCCAAGGCCCGAAGAGCTTCCTGGCGAAAACCCCGGAGCTCCTCCACGCGCTTCTCTATATCCACGCTCGCTTTCGCGACGAGCGCTTCCCGGGACTCCAACTTGACTTGACGGGCGCGATAGAGCGCCAGCAGCCTCTGCAGCAGCCGCTCCTCCTCGGGCTCGTCACTGCTGCTTCCCGGCGCGTCAATGATCGACAACCCGGCGGAGGCAAGCACCTCCCCATCCAAAACTTCTCCTTCCACCGGCGCCCTGGAGCTTGACGCCCAAGGGAGCTTGATGAAGATGCCCTCGCCAGCCTTCAGATAGGCGCCGGGCTGGGGCTCCTCAGAGCCTGATGCTACGGCAGTGGCGGAGGGATCGATGGTCGGTGCAGCGCCTGACGCTCCTACGGCCTCAGGGCCGTTAGTGCGATCGCCAGATCCCCCGCCAGCTTCCTCAGCGGCAGCCTTGGCGGCCTCTTCACCGGCAGGCACATCGGCACCAGCTCCGTCTTCGGCGGCCGCGGCATCATCAGTGTTGCCGCGCGCATCCTCTCCGCCGCCCGCCTCGGTCTCCATCGGATCCGCGGAGGGTGGACCTGACGACCGGAGAAGAATGAGAAGTCAAACAAGCACTCAAGAAGAAAAATCAGCAGAAGAATAGAAAGAAAGTTTCGGGCAGGAAGGATTACCTGTGCTGGGATTCGCTGTCATAAGCTCCACCACCGGCGGATCGTTTGCGCTGTCCCTTGCCGGAGACTCCTCCCTTGCCGGAGGCTCCTCCCTTGCCGGAGAACGCTTCCTTGCCGGGGAGTCCGCCCTTGGCGGCATAGTCGAAGCAGACGACGAGTCGGAGGAGATCACCATGCCCTCCTGATGAAGCTGTTCTGCTCCTGCACAAACAAACTAGTGATCAGATGTCAACAAAGGAAAAGAGCAACCACGCGCACCCAGAAGTAGAAAGTAAACCATATGCTTACGCTGGGGGCTGTGCTGGGGGCTGCTCTGCAAAGTGATGGCCGGATCCGGCAAGGTGGTCTCGGGCGCGCCTCCTGTCGTCGCAGTGGGCTCGTCCTCGATGACCACCACCTGAGCCTTGGCCCTCTTCGCCGCCCTCTGGGCCAGAGTCCTGAAAAGGGAGAGTCCAGGGTGGGTCAGATCAGATGCAAGACAGGAATGGCAAGTTGAAGAACTACAAGAACAACAAGGGAATCTTACTCTTCTTCCTCTTCCTCATCGGAGCTGAGCGCGAAGAGGTCGAAGCTCGGCCCACCTCCGGCGCGACGAGGTGGAGGGGTGGGATCCCTTGGCCGCTTGGCGGGGACTGCGGCGCCAGCCCGAGATGACCCCACCCCAGTTGCCACTGCGGCGGGAGGCGCACCCGCGGCAACCGTACTTGCCGCGGCGGAGCGCGTCGTGCGGCGCTGCGGCTGTTGACCCGCTTGCCGCCCTGCTGCGTCCCCGACCCTGCGGAGGTGCCTTCTTGGCTGCACTGGGGGCTGCGTTTCGGGCCCTGTTCCCGGCAAGCTCCCCGGAGATGGCGGGCCGCTCGTACCCTCGGCGGGCTCGCTCAACTCGGCGTCGGGCGCGGCAAGCTCTTCTTCGTCTTCGGGCCACTCCCGCTCAGCAAGACTCATCGCAGATGCCGCGTCCGCTTCCTCCACCGTGAACCCAAATTCACCCGCGGCTGCGGCTGCCGCCGCCTGTTCCGCCCTGGTGGCGATGCGTTCCATCTCTTGATCGGTGGTGTCGCGGCTGAGGAGCTTCTTGTCGTCAGCATTGACCGCTACTTCCACTAGGCTGTCAAAGAACTGCTGCACAACGTCTCCGGCAGGCTCTTGCCAAGTTGGAGCGATCCCGTGCGAATCACACAACGGCATCATGGCGCAGATGCGGTCGCGCGAGGAGTTGTTGCACAGAGGAACGACGCCTGCCGGCAACCTGAACCACTCGCGATGTTGTGGGTCGTGCTTGAATATCTCCTTGAGTATCCCGTCCAACTCTATGACGGTGAAATTGAAGTTGAGGCCTGGGCGCAACCTCATGATATCTGCCGGGCCTCCAAATTCCCAGGCGGGTCTCCCCCTCGCCTACAGAGGGGTGATGCGCCGGCGAAGGAAATCTGCGCCGACAGCTCCTACAGTCAGCCCGGCAAGCCTGAGACGCAATATCCGAGTGGTGGCGATCTTCAGCTTGTCGTCGTCCACGGACAGAGCGCTCCAGTCATTGCCACGCACTACTGGGGCTTGGCGCAGGGCGGTGAACGGCTGCGGACTCTCTTCTACAACCCAGCACCAATCTGCTCTCCACTCGTCCCACTTGCTGCGGAGCTCCCCCTCCAGATAGGTCTCCTTCTTGCCGGCCCGCGAGATCCAGGCGATCCCGCCGGCAAGAGGTTCCCCTCTCTCGACACGAGGCATAAAGAAATGGCGGAAGAGAGCTACATTGGGGTGGACTCCGACAAAGTTCTCGCATAGATGGGCGAAAACTACCATGGTCAGAACGGTGTTGGGGGTGAAGTCAAGAAGATGGAGTCCATAGGTGTTCATGTCGTCGCAAAAGAAATCAGAAAATGGCGGGCAGAGCCCGCAGTAGAAGAACACGGCGAAGAAAGGATATCCGCCAACTGGAGCTGCTTGCGAGGCGACGGCGGAGAGAACCTTCGTGCACGGATGCGCCCGCGTCTCCGTCGACCAGAAGAGATAGTACCACTCCCTCAGCTCCTTCGCGGAGAGCTCGGGAGGGGGGGGGAAGTGGACCACTCCTTCCGCAGTGCCTCAAGCCGCTGCGCTTCGGTCGACTTCACAGCTTTCGCGGCCGCGGCCTTCGTGGCCTTCCCCTTCCCGGGCTTCGGAGGCATGGCGGAGGCGGTGGGGGAGATCGACGGCGCTGGTGGTGGCAGCAGCGACGGGGGCGGAGCGCTGCCCTCTTTCAACTCTGCAAGCGGAGGAGGGCGGCGGAGATTTTTGAGATTGCAGCAGTGAAGGGCGAAGGTGGGGGAAGTGCCCCTATTTCCCCTGCTTATAAAGAGGGACGGGGCGGACATTTCGGCCTTCCAAATAAACAACCACCCACGATCTCTCCCACGACCCCGCGATTGACGCGTGCCGTTACGGGGGGCGCGGTGGATACGGAGTTAGATTCGACATAATCCAGGCTCCGCGCGTGCCCTGCCCTGTTTTGGGCCTGACCCAACAGCTCTCGGCACCGTGTGTGGCCCAGGCCCGGGGGCTCCTGTCGGTGTACTAGAGTAGGGGTACCCTAGTATCCCGAACTTGTGCACGGGCAGTTGCAGCGCCGCGCGGCAAGGCTTGCCGTACGACCACCAGAGTCCTCCGTGGGCTCCTTTGGAGCCATTCAAGAACAAAGTATTCAAGATGAAGAGACAAGGCCCCGTCAAGAGGAGCTTGCCGGGAAGGCCAACCACGGCACTTCAAGAAACTTGCCGCGACGCACCGCACGTCCCGGCAAGGTCCAGTGAGCGACAAGCTTCTGGACTCGACAAGACGATGACCCCGACAAGGTACTTGCCGGGGGCCCGCTGCCACTCTGTACCCACGCTCCAGCGCACCCACCCGCGTGTCGCCATGAGGCTTCCTCAGGGGCGCGTGGCGGGAGCCTGTGCAGCCAGGGGTACGCGGTGGCAAGCGGAGATGAAGAGAAGGCCATCGTGGCAAACGGTGGCGCTCCTAACGGTCACTTTTTGCACTGTTTAGGCAACTTAGACGGGCATTCAATGACCTTGTCCCCAGCCGTCAGAGTTAGGTAGGGTGCACTGTGTCCACAGTAGCGGTAGCTGCACCTACCGCATCCTTTTCCATTTTTACCCTTCTAGTCTACGTTGCCACCTGTCGGTGACCCCTTGAAAGTATAAAAGGAGGCCCAAGCGCAACGTAGAAGGGGTTCGGCTCATTCGAAACATCAGGAACACTCTCACGCTCGGTCTGGCAGCGTCCATCGCTCCTGAGCAAGAATTCAATACACACAAACAAGCAGCAGTAGGGTTTTACGCATCCGTGCGGCCCGAAGCTGGGTAAAACTGCTCGCGTGTACTGCCTCGATCCGCTCTTTGTGCGGCCTCGCCCCCCTTCGAACCGAAAGGGGCCCGGTCCCCATAGGTGTTGGTGGATCAGTTTCCCCGACAGTGATGGAGATGTTGGTGAAGATGATGGAGGTGTTGGTGAAGATCGCAGTGATGATGATGGCCCCCGACGGTGTTCCGGCACCACCGGAAGCAAGGGGGAGAGAGCCCCCCTTCTTCTTCTTCTTCCTTTACTTTCTCCCTAGATGGGAGAAGGGTTTCCCCTCTGGTCCTTGGCTCCCATGGCATGGGAGGGGCGAGAGCCCCTCCGAGATTTGATCTATCTCTCTGTCTCTCTCTGCCCTGGCACCGTTTCTTTTATATCCGGAGATCCGTAACTCCGATTGGATTGAAACCTTCGCCCAGATATTTTTCCAAAAATTAGCTTTCTTGCAGCCAAAGTAGAGCATCAACCGCCTTACGAGGGGCCCATGAGGGTGGGGGGCGCGCCCACCTGGAGTTGTGGCATGGGCCACCCTCATGGGCACCTCGGGCACCGTCTTGCGTTGATTCTTCCACCCAAAAATCACAAATATTCCAAATTAATTCTCCGTCCATTTTTGTCCAGTTTGGACTCCATTTGATATTGGATTTCTGCGAAACATAAATCATGCAACAAACAAGAACTGCACTGGGCACTGGATCAATATGTTAGTCCCAAAAAATAGTATAAAAAGTTGCCAAAAGTATATGGAAGTTGAATAATATTGGCATGAAACAATCAAAAATTCTAGATACGACGGAGACATATCAGCATCCCCAAGCTTAATTCCTGCTCGTCCTCGAGTATGTAAATGATAAAAAAGATAATTTTTGATGTGGAATGCTACCTAGCAAAATCTTGATCATATATCTAATCATGGCATGAATATTAATACATGAGTGATTCAAAGCAATAGTCTATCATTTGACATAAAAACAATAATACTTCCAGCGTACCAATAAAGCAATCATGTCTTTTCAAAACGACATGGCCAAAGAAATTATCCCTAATAAATCATATAGTCTGGCTGTTGCTTTATCTTCATCACACAAAGTATTTTATCATGCACAACCCCGATTAGAAGCCAAGCAATTGTTTCATACTTTAGTAATCTCAAACTTTTTCAACTTTCATGCAATACATGAGCGTTAGCTATGGACATAGCACTATATGTGGAATACAATAGTGGTTGTCGAGAAGACAAAAAGGAGAAGATAGTCCCACATCAACTAGGCGTATCAACGGGCTATGGAGATGCCCACAATAGATATCAATGTGAGTGAGTAGGGATTTCCATGCAACAGATGCACTAAGAGCTATAAGTGTATGAAAGCTCAAACTGAAAAACTAAGTGGGTGTGCATCCAACTTGCTTGCTCATGAAGACCTCGGGCATTTGAGGAAGCCCATCATCGGAATATACAAGCCAAGTTCTATAATGAAAATTCCCACTAGTATATGAAAGTGAAAGCATAGGAGACTCTCTCTATGAAGAACATGGTGCTACTGTGAAGCACATGTGTGGTAAAAGGATAGTAACATTGCCCCTTCTCTCTTTTTCTCTCATTTTTTTTATTTTCTCTCTTTTTTTGGTGGGCTTCTTTGGCCCCCTTTTTTTTATTTGGGCTTCTTTGGCCTTTTTTCATTAAGTCCGAAGTCTCATCCCGACTTATTGGGGAATCATAGTCTCCATCATCCTTTCCTCACTGGGGCAATGCTCTAATAATGATGATCATCACACTTTTATTTACTTACAACTCAATATTACAACTCGATATCTAGAACAAAGATATGACTCTATATGAATGCCTCCGGCGGTGTACCGGGATGTGCAATGATCTAGCGTAGCAATGACATCAAAAAACGGACAAGCCATGAAAACATCATGCTATCTATCTTACGATCATGCAAAGCAATATGATAATGAATACTCAGGTCATGTATATGATGATGATGGAAGTTGCATGGCAATATATCTAGGAATGGCTATGGAAAAGCCATGATAGGTAGGTATGGTGGCTGTTTTGAGGAAGATATAAGGAGGCTTATGTGTGATAGAGCGTATCGTATCATGGGGTTTGGATGCACCGGCTAAGTTTGCACCAACTCTTGAGGTGAGAAAGCGCAATGCATGATACCGAAGAGGCTAGCAATGATGGAATGTTGAGAGTGCGTATAATCCATGGACTCAGCATTAGTCATAAAGAACTCACATACTTATTGCAAAAATCTATTAGCCATCGAAACAAAGTACTACGCACATGCTCCTAGGGGGATAGATTGGTAGGAAAATACCATCGCTCGTCTCTGACCGCCACTCATAAGGAAGACAATCAATAAATAAAATTGTGCTCCAACTTCATCACAAAACGGTTCACCATACGTGCATGCTATGGGAATCACAAACCTCAACACAAGTATTTCTACTAATCCACAGTCACCCACTAGCACGAGTCTAATATCACCACCTTTATATCGCAAAACTATTGCAAGGAATCAAACATATCATATTCAGCGATCTATAAGTTTATGTAGGATTTTATGACTAACCATGTGAATGACCAATTCCTGTCATCTCTCTAAATAGATATAAGTGAAGCAAGAGAGATTAATTCTTTCTATAAAATATATTCCCACACTCTAACAAATATAAGTAAAGCAAAAGAGCATTCTACAAATGGCGGTTTTCTATGTGAAGCAAAATAGGCAATCCAAACTTCAAATGATATAAGTGAAGCACATGAAGCATTCTATAAACCCATATTCAAAACATATAAGTGAAGTGCAATGAGCATTCTATAAATCAACAAAGGACTATCTCATACCAGCATGGTGCACAAAAGAAAAATGAAAACTAAATGCAAAAGACGCTCCAAGACTTGCAGATATCGCATGAACGAGACGAATACGAAAATGTACCGATACATGTTGAAGAAAGAGGGGATGCCTTCCGGGGCATCCCCAAGCTTAGACGCTTGATTCTCCTTGAATATTTACTTGGGGTGCCTTGGGCATCCCCAAGCTTGAGCTCTTGCCTCTGTTCCTTTTCCTCATATCGAGACTTCCTCGATCAAACACTTCATCCACACAAAACTTCAACAGAAAACTCGGTAAGATCCGTTAGTATAATAAAGCAAATCACTACTCTAAGTACTGTATCAAACCAATTCATGTTTTGTTTTTTCATTGTGTCTACTGTAATATAACTTTTTCATGGCTTAATCCACTGATAGGAATTGATAGTTTCATCTAAACAAGCAAACTATGCATCAAAAACAGAATCTGTCAAAAACAGAACAGTCTGTAGCAATCTGAACATTCACGATACTTCTGTTACCCCAACAATTCTACCAAAATTATTAAAAATAAACAATTTTTACATAAAGACAATGCCAAAAGAATCAGAACCATTTGACGTTCTAGTAAAAAACGTAAAATCGTGCACTACAGCCAAAGTTTCTGTCCTGCACCGTACAAACCAACAAGCATTGTAAACATCCTAAAGGCAAACCTTAGCACATTATTTTTATAATACAATGGAATTGTACAAGGGGATAATTATTTTTGAATAAAAGTTTCTGTAATCAAGATTCACAAAGTTTCTGTGAGCATGAACAAAGTTCAAGGCTAGCTCCCACTTGAACAATGCTTGTCTTTCTCACTTTCACTTTCCTTATTGAAAAGTTTTGGGTTCCCCTCTTTATTTATTTTTTGTTTTTAAACTATATGAAAGCATACAACAGAAATAAATGACTCTCTAAAACTTCCGGGTTGTCTCCCTGGCAGCGCTTTCTTTAAAGCCATTAAGCTAGGCATATAGTGCTCAAGTAATGGATCCACCCGGATCCCAAGGTATATCAAAGCCAATTTTGATTAACAATGATTTGTAGTTTAGTAGTGAGCACAAATTAACATATATCAAGCAACAACGAAGTCTAACTCTCTTCCTATGCATCGGCATGTCATAAAAGAACAATTCATGCACACCAAGTAAAGTCCAATGCATAGTATAAGCAGTTTCTTGCAATTTTATCATATTGGAAACATAGAGAGGTGGAGATATAGTTCCTCTCTCATAATAATTGCAAGTAGGGGCAGCAAGCACATGCATATTATATTCATCAAAATTATCATGTGCAATGATAAAAGGCAACCCATCAATATAATCCTTAATAAGCACAAACTTCTCCAATATAGTGTAGTTGGGAGAATTCAAAAAGATAATAGGACTATCATGCGTGGGTGCAATAGCAACAATTTCATGTTTAACATAAGGAACTATAGCAAGTTCATCCCCATATGCATAATTCATATTGGCATCTTGGCCACAAGCATAGAAAGTATCATCAAAAAGGGATATTTCAAGAGAATCAATGGGATCATAACAATCATCATAGCAATCATCCTTCGGTAAGAATTAAGGGACATTAAATAATGTATGAGTTGGAGGGTTACTCTCATTAGAAGGTGGCCATGGGTAGCTAATCCGCTCTTCCTCCTTTTGTTCTTCGCTCTCCTCATCATCTTTTTCATCCAATGAGCTCACAGTTTCATCAATTTCTTCTTACATAGCTTCCTACAAAATATTAGTCTCTTCTTGGACAGCGGAGGAGTCCTCAATATATGGTTTAACATAGGCATTAGAAGCATAATTATCATAACAATATTCAAGTATGGCAAAATTTTTAGATTTGTAAAGAGTGGCATCATACTTTTCAATCAAAGGAGCAATTTCATAAGCACCCTTAAAAGCAACAAATTCTTCAATTTGTTGATACGATTGGATTATCAATATACTCACATTGGTAGGGAAGGTGTTTCATAGGGTTTCCAGAATAACGATGAATTTGATCCAGTAAAAGTTTCCCTTTTTCAGATATATGGTGTCGCACATAACAAGCATGCTCATCTAAATATTTGCCCTCAACTAAGCTAGTTGGGGTTTTAGCACAAGCACAAAGGGATCGAAGATGATCCAAGTAAGAAGCTTCAGGAGTGTGATAGATTTTGAGTGGTTCTTCAACCATTGGTGTAGAAGTTACAACCATTTTTTCGTATTTTGCGTTTCCTACCCATAACTAAAGATAGAAAACAACTAAGAACAGCAAATAAAAAAATACTTAGTGATAAATCAAACAAGCACACACGAGAATATTCACCCCACACTATGACTCCTCGGCAACGGCGCCAGAAAAAGGTCTTGATAACCCACAAGTGTAGGGATAATTGTAGCCTCTTTTGATTTGTAAGAGTGTCGAACCCAACGAGGAGCTAAAGGTAGAACAAATATTCTCCCAAGTCCTATCTGCCACTGATACTACTCTACGCATGCTTAGTGTTCGCTTTACCTAGAACAAGTATGAAACTAGAAGTACTTTGTAGGTGTTGTTGGATATGTTTGCAAGATATTAAAGAGCACGTAAATGAAAGCTAGGGGATGTTTAGATAAAGAAGCAATAAAGTAAATATAGCGAGTGTGGAAAAGTGGTGGTAGGAGTTGTGAAATTGTCCCTAAGCAATTGACTACTTTACTAGACCGATAGCAAGTTTTATGTGTCAGAGGCATGAGCTAACATACTTTCTCTTCTTGGATCTTATGCACTTATTATTGGAACTCTAGCAAGCATCCGGAACTACTAAAGATCATTAAGGTAAAACCCAACCATAGCATTAAAGCATCAAGTCCCCTTTATCCCATACGCCACAACCCCCTTACTCGGGTTTATGCTTCTGTCACTCAAGCAACCCACTATAAGCGAATCATGAACATATTGCAACACCCTACAGTGGGAATCCCTCACGCTTGCGCGACACGGAGGGCAAATAGGACAGCAACATAACCAGAAGCAAATTAAACCAATCATAGCAATTCATCAATCACCGATAGGACAACGAAAATCTACTCAGACATCATAGGATGGCAACACATCATTGGATAATAATATGAAGCATAAAGCACCATGTTCAAGTAGAGGGTACAGCGGGTTGCGGGAGAGTGGACCGCTAGATATAGATGGGGGAAGGTGATGGAGATGTTGGTGAAGCTGATGGAGGTGTTGGTGAAGATCGCGGTGATGATGAGGGCCCCCGGCGGCATTCTGGCTCCACCGGAAGCAAGGAGGAGAGAGCCCCCCTTCTTCTTCTTCTTCCTTGACCTTCTCCCTAGATGGGAGAAGGGTTTCCCTTCTGGTACTTGGCTCCCATGGCGTGGGAGGGGCGAGAGCCCCTCCGAGATTGGATCTATCTCTCTATCTCTCTCTGTTTCTCCGTTCTCAGATTCTGCCCTCGCACCGTTTCTTTTACATCCGGAGATCCGTAACTCCGGTTGGATTGAAACCTTCGCCCATACATTTTTCCAAAAATAGCTTTCTTGTGGCCAAAGTAGAGCATCAACCGCCTTACGAGGGGCCCATGAGGGTGGGGGCACGCCCACCTGGAGTGGTGGTGTGGGCCACCCTCATGGCTACCTAGGGTATCATCTCGCTTTGATTCTTCCTTCCCAAAATCACAAATATTCCAAAATAATTCTCCGTCCGTTTTTATCCTGTTTCGACTACGTTTAATATTGAGTTTCTGCGAAACATAAAACATGCAACAAACAAGAACTGGCACTGGGCACTGGATCAATAGGTTAGTCCCAAAAAATAGTATGAAAAGTAGCCAAAAGATATGGAAGTTGAATAATATTGGCATGAAACAATCAAAAATTATAGATACGACAGAGACGTATCATGCTCCATCCCGCACCCCCATGGAGCGGCTACCTTGAAGCCGGCGCCGCGTGCGACTTCTCCATAGCGGCTCTCCCCCACTGCGAGGCCCCTTCGGCGGCGGCGTCCATACCAGTCGGATCTACTGCTGCTGCTCCGGCTCTTGCTCGCTCGCTTGCACTACTGCTGCTGTTCCGGCTCTCACTCGCTCGCTCACTCGCCTAGCTGCTGCTGCTCCGGCCCTCGCTCGCTCGCGTAGCTGCTGCTGCTCCAGCTCTCGCTCGCTCGCTTGCACTGCTGCTGCTGCTCTCCCCCTTGTTCGTGCTACTGCTCTGCTCCAATTTAGCTACACTTCAGTCGACTGAATCGACTTTTGGGTCAT